>NW_015526588.1:0-898 GCF_001515645.1 Sinocyclocheilus grahami
AACATACACACTACACACTGACTACAATTAAAAAAGTGAAAAAGCTTAATAGGACCCCTTTAAATAAAATTTTCGAATTGAAATTATATTCTGATTTAAATTTTAAAAAAAGATACATTGTATGTTAAAATTTTTTTGTGTTTTAATATTGTTCAAATATTATCATATTATTGTATTTCAATTTAGCTATATTTGGGTGGGACATTATTGTGTTTTATTGTTATATATCTTAATTTCAAAACAACTATGTTATATTAAGCTAACTTTAACCTTAACCTCTGAATGATAAATGTAAAATATATATCATTTTCTTTTAGGCAATATATATATACATATATTACTGAGATTTACATGCGTCTCGCTTAGATGTGTTGCATCATATAGCATCTCACTGCATATTCTGTTTGATATTTCCAGCATATTTCCATCTCCTGATCAAGAAATGAATAGCTCTTTGATGCCAGCTGCTCACAGCACCGGCGGCTCCTTACCTGATCTGACAAACATCCAGTTCCCTCCTCCTCTCCCCACCCCGCTGGATCCAGATGACCCCATTACCTTCCCTACATCCAGCTCCAGCAGTACCAACGTCCTGACCACCAACCTGACACACCTGGGCATCAGTGCTGCCAGTCACATCCCTCCCTCCCCTCCCACCCAGCACACTGGCCCCGCCCCCTCGCCCAATATCAGCCCACAGCCGCCCACTCCCACGCTGCCACCTGCCGTCTCCCCCCAGTTACCCATCGCACAGGTAAGCCAGACTCCAGCCTGCTTAAACAGCACGGCTTGTGTTTGAATTCAGAATATGTGTGATTAAAGGACCATCATTTCATTTCTAGCAATCTATGAGGTCCCAAGAAAGTCTGATTCTAATATTTAAATGAGGGATGCACCA
>NW_015526589.1:0-898 GCF_001515645.1 Sinocyclocheilus grahami
TATATATATATATATATATATATATATATATAAAATATAAAAATATATAAACAGTTGTCTATCAGTTTTGAAAAAAGTTCCTGTTATTTTCTTTCCCTTTTGACCAATAATGCAGACCTACTGAAATATAATAAACAAAATAAAAATATATTTATAAAAAAAATTATAATAACAATAAATAAACTTGAACCTTACAGACACATATGTATGATATGATATTTGCATTAGAAACATAATTAATTGTTCAGCCTACTAAAGTGCTCCATTACTACCTCTGAACTCTGTTGTAGTACTAATGTTGTACACAAGCCAAACCTCCTTCAGAAAATCAGGCATTCTGGAAGGCGGCTCACTAAGGGGCTTTTGGATGTTTTCAGACACTCTGTGTAATTATTCGCCTGCCGGTACGAGCTGCAAAGAAATAAATAAATGAAAGCAGTCGGTCTTTAGTGCTCTGTACATAAATATCATACATTTGGTTGTCGCTCAGTCTGCTTTTTGCCTTTGCAAACTGGGTAATCACTGCTCTTGTTTGCTGGCTGTTATTTTTTTGTCACAAGTGTGTGCGGTATAGAAAAAAAACTGGCGGTCTTTAATGTGCGGCATGTCAGACTGATCTTCAGCAGTCTTCCAATTTACACACACCTACAAAAACAAAAAAAGCCTAAACAAAGTGCACACTGTTTATTGTGGCTGTGCATCTCACTTATATAAAAAATAATATATAAATATAAAATATCACCTGAAGCCATCCTGCATTTTTGTCAGAAATAACTTCATAGTGCTATTACATACAATATTACATACATTTACTTACATTACTATTACATACAGTAAGACGTTTCTAGATTTCTAATATTTACAGAGTAAAATTAAGCTAAAACTAAAAAGAAAAAAA
>NW_015526590.1:0-898 GCF_001515645.1 Sinocyclocheilus grahami
GGTTAATTATTCATATTTCCCCATGAGCTGATTCGCTACACATTCTAATAAATAAAACACGGTATTCACTTCAGTTTTTGAAAATGTCAAACAATTATATTACTTTTAAACAATTAAATTTTGTTTTACAATAAAAATAATATATTTGACGCAAAATGAGACTGATGTATCATTCTGCATAACATCTCCTTTTGTAAGTCATAAAGGTAAGTGATAATATATTTATTTTTGGATAAACTATTTAATTCACAACATTATGTCTGTCAGCAAGTAAGTTCAAATCCAAACGTAGTACCTGCTCATACAGTATGTGATTTCAGACGCACCGATATTCTCATAAGCGCAGTGTCTTCTTCTGTTGGATTGCATGCAGGAGGGCTGAATTACAGCTTTGCGCTACAGCACCACACTGGACAAACCGTGTTATTGCAGGCCCTTACATTAGCTTATGTGAGCTCAAACGACAATTCGACGACAAAAACATTTATCAACAATTTTTGTCAATGTTTTATGATATTAATATGGTGCTTTTAAATCATTCGCTTAGAAAAATTAGACTTTTTCTTCATTTTTGAAAAGTTGAATACTGAAGGAGTTATTCTAAAGAAGACGTTGCAGTAACATAATTATGTAAACATTTCGAAGCTCCACATTGCTTTAGCCCATAAAAAACACAATAACCATAAAGTTTTAGTTCTGGTTTTATTTATACGTGATGCTAGAATCAATTCTGGATGCTTTATATAAATAAGGGTGGGGGATTATTTATTTACAATAAAATAAAGTCGATTTTTAAAATGCAATTTTGCCTTGAAATCATATTTGCCAAACTGCAATGAATATTTCATCAATTAATCTGTGCCAGAACCGGATCTTAATGCATGTAGGCCTGAAAACA
>NW_015526591.1:0-898 GCF_001515645.1 Sinocyclocheilus grahami
ACTACATTGTGAGATGTAAACTCGCAAACAACTGAGAAAAACTAACTCCGATACACCCTGGATTTACAGACAATGAAAACCGGTGCCAGCTGTAACAACAATTGCAGAAGAGCCTTTTACATAACAGCTCAGACTGAGTGAGGTCTATAGTTTACCGAAGATCAATGCACTTTCTGATTAATGAATGTGTATCATGGCAGCAGATATGCATGACTGGCTGATGATCAGAGGCAGGATTAACCTCATTCCACACATTCCAGCCTGAGGGGGTTCATGTGTATGGAAGGCCGACAGGGCCAACAGTCTTTAAACGGCAGCCAATGAAGTTGCTGTATTTGAGACGATATTTGCTTATGCGACAGGATGGCATGCACGTATGCAAACATGTTCGTGAGGGATAATGCATCGGTATGTTGTGTGTGATGTCAGTTATATGTAATGATCTCTCATGTCCTATTTAGATGTTTAGTTCAACGTTCAAGTCTTAATTTACATTGTAACACTAATTATTTTAACATGGTAGACATCAGTAAAGCAATGCTACAATAAACTAAAGAAAGGATTAATACCTGGGTAAATTTAGAGGTAAATAAGCTTTAAAAAGTATTACACGTTCAAACATGGCCAGAATGTGTACATGTTGAGAGACACTTTCAAATTTGTTGCCTTAAAACAGTAAAACTGTGTCTTTAACCCTACTACAGAAACATGGCCAGAATGTGTCTACACATACAAAAGAAGTGCGTTCTAAATTCCTGCGTTAATGTGGACAAGCAGTGTGTGCTGAGACAGTCAAGTTTCAAGACTTCTAGTCTCAGCCTGAGACTGAAATAAAATAAAAATGGGTTGAATTCTACAGGATTTCCAGGTGACCCCAAACCCCCTCGTGTTAGAAGAA
>NW_015526592.1:0-898 GCF_001515645.1 Sinocyclocheilus grahami
TATTATTATTATTATTATTATTATACAATATTTAATTGTGCACCAAACACTAGGTAAATACAAATATTGGATCGGGACTCGGTATCAGCAGATACTCAATATTCAATGAATCGGGACATCTCTAATTGATTCTTCTTAATTTGGAAATATATCATTTGGTGGAGCAAAATACACAAAGTAATCAACAATAATGTGTCTAAAACTAAGTTATATTAACTTCTTGTGTACTGAATTGCTGTATAAAACTAATGTCACATGATTGCTTACGACCGAATCAAAGCTGTGCTGATTTGTATTAAGTTTCATACTATATTTTGAAACGATTACAAGATTTCGTTATTTGATTGCTAAAATGTTTGGTGCACATGTTTTCTGTCTTTCAGTTCCACTGTGAGTAATAACAAGTATGAGTTAGTATGAAAAAACATTTAGATTTTTAAATCGAAAGAGAAAAAGGTCTGCTCTGACTCATAACTGTATTTTAGATACAAGATTATATCCTTACAAAACATTTTTCCTATCCAATAAAGACAAAACAAAAGCACCAGTCAAAAATGGAAACAATTCCTGGAATGCTTATTTAATATTTCTGGAGGCAGCTTAAAAAAACAGGCATAAAATAATAAGCATTATAAGGGTAGGGAGTTGCTTATTGGATTACTGATATGGCTTAAAGTGGTTGTCTAAAGCAAGTGGAGTTTTACAGAGCAGGGTATGGGGTGACACAATAAAAAGTGTCAGAAGATAATCTCTTTAATCATAGTCTAAACAGCCCCAATAGCTGCACTGTTTCTTTTTTTCCTTTATCTTACACTCATGAAAAGCGTTTGTTTGTCCTACATAACAGTCATGAGCAGCAAATCCTCTTAGCATCTAATCATTGGCTTTATTCATAAAG
>NW_015526593.1:0-898 GCF_001515645.1 Sinocyclocheilus grahami
AAAAAAAAACCTGATTTAAACAGTTAAACTTGGCCAGGGTCACATCATAAAAATATAATACCTCCGTAGCAGTTTATTTATGTTTCTGTGATTTAGAAATACACCTTAAAAACAAAACATCTCAGACTGCAAAGTCCCCAGGAACCCGCACTAGGTTCCTCCAGTGAGTCACTGTCTGATAGCTCAGTGCCAAGCATAACAGACTGAATGAAAGTTCATCTGAGACTATATCTGTGCATCAGACTCTGGACTAAGATGAGAGGAGGCTCTGTGTTTCTCAGTCTTCCAGGAACTTGTTCAGAGAATGTTTTACTGAAGCCAGAGCACGATTTCACGTCTTTGACTGACATAAAAGCAATGCACAAAAGTCCATTTGCACCAACTCCACATCAGTAACTAGACTGCATGTGCAATATTAATTCTTTCATTGTCAGTGAGCAGATAGCTGGTTAGCTAATGATATCTCACGCAAAAATGCTGATATTTCCACTTGATCTCGGTCTAACAAGCACACAGTCAAGCTGCCATAACACTCGTGCTAATAACTTGCATCCTTTTAATATGCAACACCAGCGAGGACCTTCACGATATTAGCCTGATAGACAACATGCAACAACTGTGAACTCAAACTCTGTAAACACTGATGCGAGACGAGATGTAGATAGTGCATGCAGTTATGTTCATGAAGCACTATTTGAGTGTATAAGAGCTTGTGCAATCCTCTTACCTCGCAGTGTTAGAGTAGATTTGAACTGCTGTCACTAAGTTAGATGTTTGGCCTGTTTACTCTGAGAGCGGCGTTGATGTTTTTACCGTAATTCCTCTAAATGAGCGGCATTACACCTGCACGCTAGTCTTCTTCTTCTTCTTCTTCTGATGTTTATTGGCGGTTTTGGCA
>NW_015526594.1:0-898 GCF_001515645.1 Sinocyclocheilus grahami
AAAAAAAAATTGTTATTAGATGACATTTTAGGAACAACGACTCTACGAAGATTTTTAAAATATCTTATTTATTAGTTTATTTATTTATTTACTTACTTTAGATTACATTTTAATGTTAATGGAGTTAATTTTTTGAGTTAGAGATTTTAGAGTTAATGGAGCACTTCAGGGCCACAGACACCAGTCTCAAAGGTGTCTTTAGGTTTTCTAGGAGCTTCTGTCAGAGTTTCATTGCATTTCTATTTAGCTTGCAGTTCCAGTGGTTAAAGTGGATCCTCCAGTAAGTACAGTGTTTTTGGAGCAAGCTACAGTATGTCAGAATAATGCTCGCTGTTCCCTCCTCTGTCCCACAAGTTAACTTTAAAGGGGCCATATACTACACTTTTCATCAGCACATCATTAGGGCAGGACAAGTTGCTGAATATGTGCTGATATTTAAATCTGGGTGGTCCAATGTTAACAGTGGTTCATCTAAATGATCCATTTTTTCAGTTATGTTAAATGGTCTGTGAATTTTTATGTCTACGTACTTTTCACATTAAGACTGCACCCCTTTAATCATATGCCCCCTTTAAGTATGAGGTGATATACAGAGATATTCATTCCAGTTATTTGGTCTACAAACTCCACCACAAGAGTGGGTCCCGTCAAAATGAGAGCTGCTAGGGCACCAACTAACCTTCCTTTGATCCTCGCCCGCGTTTCTGTCTGCTCACAGTAATCAGCTGATTTGAATACATGTAAGCAAGGACCATTTATACCAACTAGTCCAAAATGCTGAATATGAATTATTTCTGCTTCATTCCTTACATCTATGTTATCATCACAGTATATACACTCAAAAAAATGCTGAGTTAAATAGGGACAAACCCAGCAATTGGGTTGTTTTGACCCAGCG
>NW_015526595.1:0-898 GCF_001515645.1 Sinocyclocheilus grahami
ACATCCTCCTACAGGAAGGGACATCACTTTTAGTCAGAAAACATAATGGATTTAATGAATTCTGTCATTAATGAGGTATTGGCTGGTTTATAAACAACCCAATTAAAACAAAACATTCCATCTGTTTGACAAATTGACCCAAAAAAATCTGTTCACACATGTAAGCGAACCCAATCCCTCACTGAACACTAAATAATTTTAGCTCTTTATCTTTCATCCACTTACTTTTCTAAGTTAAAATTAAAGTTTAAGAGAACTTGATCAAAACAGTTTGCTATATCTTATAATAGAAGAATTTGAATTTGGTTATTTTAGTGATACCGCATAACAAGAACGGCCCGTCTCATTCAGCTAACGTTTAAACTCTGGGAAAGCAGAAAAAAATCCATCCAGTAAGAATTACCTCGAACACGAGTCATATCACTTCACTCGAGCTGCACAAATGAAATGCTAAAAAGGTCTGTTTTCCCCTGGGCTGACAGATAAGTGGAGAGCAGTAGATGGAGACGGACGGTTTCTGACCTGAGCTGCCGGTCCTTGCAGACGGCCACCATAACCAGCAGGTTGCCCAGGACGCTCATGAGCATGACCAGTGACAGGAAGCTGATGAGAGCAACCCTCTTCGCCAACCTGTTACTGTGGGAACAGAGGGAAGACACAGACTTACTGAAAATCATTTGATCGATGAAATTACTGATAAGTGTCGATTCAACAGGACTAACAATAACACATTTCAGTTCCGGAAGACTGGTGCATAATTGTGAGTGAAGAAATGCTTTTAGTAGTATATTTAATGCATTTAGAGCAGTGGTTCTCAAAGTGTGGGGCGCGCCCGCCGGGGGGGGGGCGCACGAGTATTGCAGGGGGGGCGCGGGTCATCAGCAGAAAAAGAAAAGAA
>NW_015526596.1:0-898 GCF_001515645.1 Sinocyclocheilus grahami
GCGTCTATAGGCATCTTGTTAAATGTGTCCTAAGGGCACACTCCTAAAAGGATGCTCAAATTGACCGACCGTGCTCAGATTGTTTGTGGGTACTTTTGTTGTACATTTGATTCAATCAGCTTTGCATTTCATTCTGCCAAAAGTACTGCAAAAAATATTTTCTTCCTCAGTATTTTTGTCTTGTTTTCCAGTACAAACATCTAAGCATTCACAAATCATAATGCATTTACTGGACAAGCAATAAAAAAATAAAAATAAAAATAAAAATTATACTTAAAAAATAAATAAATAAAAAAAGTCTCCCCTTTGAATTAAGTTGCTTTTTCTGACCCCATTGGCAGATATTGGTTGTTGTTTTAAGCATAAACTCACTTCATTTTTTATACATTTCTCAGAAAACAAGACTTAAAACTCAAGAAAATGTATCTTGATTTCAAAATGTTTCGATTTTTGCACTGGAAAGCATGACAAAAATACTAAGTAAGAAAATAATTTTTTGCAGTTTATGCTGCAAAATTGCTTCTTAGGTTTAAGGCAAAAAGCAAAAACAAAAGCCTTGCCTCTTTTGCCTCTTAATTTGACTTTTTGCCTTGTTTTCTAATTAAAATATCTTAAAATTTGCAGGTTGAGGTCCCTTCTCAAAACAATCATATTTGAATTTCAAGATGTGGTTTTTAGAATCTTCCTGGTGATTTTTTTAAGCGCAACTTTAGTGTAAGATCTTGATTCTTATGGAATATCAGTGCATCTATTATGATCTTAGAATTCTGTTGGATATCGTGATTTTGAACAGAACTCTACTGTGTTCTATTGGAATAATGTCTTGCTATTGGACAGTTCAATTACGGAGGGTGCTTTGGGAGTTTTAAACCCTAAAATATTATCTTTACATTCCTAC
>NW_015526597.1:0-898 GCF_001515645.1 Sinocyclocheilus grahami
GCACATGTAAAGTACTTTAACTGTATTGTTATTCTTTATTACATTATATTTAAGTTAATATATGTTAAATGTGTAATCACAAATATGTTTTAATACATGACATACACGTTTCAACAGAAATGTCATTAAAGTGTATTTTAGTTTATCATAAATGCTTGTCAGTACATTCAGCATTAACACTTTAACCATATTTCAAAGACAACAGAAGTAATTATGAAATGACATAAAGATGCACTTAAGTCCTAATTAAGTGGGTCAAAAAAGTTCAGTTAATTGCATTTAAAATAAATTGAACTATAACACATTTTCATTAATTTCACTTTACATGCAATTAAATGTCTGAAAACGTTAGTATAACTAAATTACTATACTTTTAAAGTATATTAAAGTTTATTAATTTAAATAGAATATTTCCGTTTTTTCACAAGGGTACCACCGTTGAAATATTGATCCCAGCATAAGGCTGTTTCAAAAGCTATTTTTAAAAATAAATCAGGCAATAGTCAGCGTATTTGTCAATGTGAGCACCAGTTTTCCATTGTACACACAGTAGTGTGGGTAAACAGACTTAACTCTGATTGGTTGGGTGGCTGAAACACAGATCAATAAGCGAATCTTGACTTATATCTCAAGCAGATCTCTAACCAATCCATTGTTCTCTTTCAGATGTGAAAAACCAAGATGATGAGCGGAGCGCTGGGAAGAACACTGAATGAAGGATTTTGTTTTATTTTTTACGGCACAGCACTTTTAAACCTGAGGATGCATTCCCTGGACGAAAGACGGAAGGAGATATCATCCCGATGTCTATTTTAAAGATATTAATATATGAATATATAGAATATATATATATTATATATATATTAAATGACAATGTGTGTCGCTGCTATCACCTACA
>NW_015526598.1:0-898 GCF_001515645.1 Sinocyclocheilus grahami
TTCATGCTCTTTTCATGTATGCATCCAAACTTAAGCATTTGTTCGATGAGGCACTATTGTACGATTCACATTGGCATATACTGTTCGGTAACACTTTCCTATCTTATAAGGTTAAATAAACACAAGCTTTGACATTCTCAGACTCATTAACAGTTACATTCAAAGTGATGTTTTCACAGTCTATCCTCTATGTGCATTTAAGAACGTGACACGTGATGACAAAATAGCTTTTAGTGCTGGACTGGCACTAATGACATCACCGACGGGTCCTGCACTTCAGCAGCCTCTCTGATCCAGACAGAGGCAGAGGAGAGGCACAATCCGTCTCTCTGCCGAATCTCCCTGGGAAACGGTGGCCCGACTCAGGATGCAGGTCGTGTTTTACCGCATCTTGTAGTCGTGGGAGATGGCTGCGTCGCAGAGCTGTCCTTTGAAATCCAGCTCAAAAGTGAAGTCCAAGTCACGCTAGAAGAAATCAAATTTGGCTGCTTCAGTACTTTTTTTTGTCATCTTCTTTCTTTTTTTCTTAAACCAGTGGTTTTCAACCAGAGGCCCGGGACCCACTAGGGGGCCTCAGCACACTTCCAAGTGGGGCACAAGATAGCTTAAAAATTAATATTAAGATGTATTTCATGGAAATGAATAAACCCTTGATCGGAATCAGAATAAATATACATTTTTCTAATTATGTCAAGTTATTCAAATTGTTTTATCTTGGAGAAACTGCTATTTGCACACTGGCTTAATATGATTTAAAATTAGACAAAACAAGCTAAATTTTAAAGCTAAAGATATTTTTTAAATATAATCTTTTAATTTGTTATACTGTATGAGAATTTAATTTTTAAAAAAGATTAAACATTTTAAAAAGTCATGGTTAATTTGTTATATATATATA
>NW_015526599.1:0-898 GCF_001515645.1 Sinocyclocheilus grahami
AAAGCAATGAATCTAAACAAGTTGTGTTCCAAATGCGGGCATTTTTTGACCATGAACAGACCATTTAGCCTTCTCAAATCTTTGTGTGTGTGGGTGTGTGTTCACATAGCGAATACCTAAACCTTTACCTAGTTTTGTACCATTCCGGTGAAGTAAAACATTATTTAAAAAAAAAAATAAAAAAAAAATTTTGATAAAAAATGACAGAGGTGCACCACAGGGTTAATGTATGCATTTTTATGCTTATTAAACTTTGCAACATGCTCACATCTGGCTCTGTTTGGATTACTGTGGTCCATCAATGTGGTTCAATATCAGTTAGTGATTCAGCTCAATGGTTTTGGTGCAGTTAGAGTGCAACAATCTGCTCTACATGGGCTGTATTTCAAGAAATCAGAAACAGAAAAACATTTACGGTCAGATCCAAGTGGTGAATCGTGCTGAATGTGTGAATGAATGCTGATTTACATTGCGGTAGATCAGCATTAGGCCTATTTAGAGATTGCATTGCCTCTCAATGCTGGACACCAGTCATTTGTTATGATGACACTTTTATGGTCTGTTGTTAATGGCACGTTCCCAAAGCCATGCCTCCCAGACTGAAGTCTTCGTATGCACCGCTTCATTCACCAGTGTGTAGCCTGTCCTATTTTATATTTTCTTTGCAGGATCCAGACAAAATGATCCCTACTGTGAGAAATGGCAGTGTAAACTAACCCCGTTAATGTGCCAGCTGTTCTCAGGCTGAGTTTAAACTACAAAAAAAACTAGATATTTAAATTTTTGTCATTCGTGAGCAATGAGCACTGGTGTTTGGACAGACAAAACTTACTGGCATGATTTTAAAGTGTTGCTAGGGATTTCTAGGATGTTGCCATGTGGTTGCTAAGGTGTTTTG
>NW_015526600.1:0-898 GCF_001515645.1 Sinocyclocheilus grahami
ATTTGTACAGTGTCCCAACTTTTTTTGGAATCGGGTTTGTAGATGATTTTGATCTATTAACATGGTATCAGTTTCACATTTACTCCTCAGACAGCACATTCTAGTCCGAGTGGGTGGTTTTTGGCCAGAATAAGGTACAATGTGGACCACAATGATAATGAAAAGTCTGGCTGTGGAAGACTAGTAAAATGGTGTCTGTAAATAAAGCTACTATGAGATCCTGGTTTTGGTTTATAGAAGAATACGAATACACTCACAATATGTACATGATCACACCAAGGGCCCAGCAGTCCACAGGTTGGCCATATCTCTGTCTCCCAACAACCTCTGGGGCTGGTTGAAAAAAAAATGGACAAGGACAAATCATTTATGGAAACATACTCTGATTACCACAGTTTGCTATTTTAATTTTAACAAATGCATGCCCATGTAAACAGAAATCTGTTTGCTCTCGCTGTAATCTTGTTGTTGTTGTTCCATCTGTTGCATCTGCCCCATGAGTGTTTAAAGAGGTTTTGCCTGCTTTGAAGAGCTTCTTACCCAGATACTCTGGGGTTCCACAGGGCTCCTTGATGAGTCCATTTTCCAGTTTTGCCAGATGGAAATCACTGATGACTATTTTTGAATGTTTCAGTCGATTGTAATACACCAGATTCTCAAGCTAGAGGGAATGAGAATGACAAAATGACATGATGCTTCATGAAATTCCTTTTCTCAAAACAGACTTTGTTTGTGTGCCAAGACAACTGATGTAAAACAAGTAACATTAGAGCAAAAATCAGGAAAGCTATTTACTGAACAAGAATAACATACATTATTATTAGTAAATGTATTAAACATAGATATAGCACAACTACATGTCGTTGTTTGCAAACAGTCAGTAAGCATGTGTGTTTGA
>NW_015526601.1:0-897 GCF_001515645.1 Sinocyclocheilus grahami
CAATGGAAAGCTATTTATTCAGCTTTCAGATTATGTATAAATCTCGATTTCAAAAAATTTACGCTTATGACCGGTTTTGTGGTCCAGGGTCATATTTTATGTATCCTAAATACATTACACACAAGTAAAAATACTTTAACACTTTCTGCGTAATGAAAAAAACTTAAAGCGTCATTAAAAATAACGCTCAATAAAAAATATTCTGCTAAGTGATATCTATATGTAGCTTGCTTTTTCTTTTGTTTTCTTCACACATCATGCTTCACATTGCAAACTTGTTAGCTTTAATAAAAATGAACCCCAGGGACATAAAAGTGAAGAAACACCAACAAACTAAATATTTTGTGTGATGCAATTATTATCATTTCAACTAATCGCATGACTTTTAACAGTCGTGAAATCCATCTCACTTTACATATATCATTTTCAACATCTTGACAAACGTTGAATAATTTAAATGATTATTCAGTTAGTTTGCTAGTTGGTCTATTAGAGGCATGTAAACATATTTAGCCTTCATAAAATGATCTAATCATCATAAATTCAGAAGAAACTTACAGTGAAAAAAGACTGCATCCCTAGATAGTTTATTCAAGAATTTTTGTCAATACATATTTCATAATTTCACATTGTAATATTTTTGCCAACATTATGGTGCTTTCATTATTATTTCATTAAAGCTTTTTCTGCTTTGAAATGTTGCATAAAACTGACTCTGTGTATATTTTGGCCTTTTTGCTTGTCAGCACAGTAAAAAACTAAATAAAATAAATTCCTCAGGGCCCAGTTGTGTTGTAATACTCGTTCCTGTGATGATCAAATTTGTTGGTAAGCAGTTGCTCATAAAATAGGAAAGAGGCCTGGATTTTCTGTTGAATCTGGCATCTGCATCATTGC
>NW_015526602.1:0-897 GCF_001515645.1 Sinocyclocheilus grahami
CAGTCTTATGCACACCCCTTCAAGTAAAGTGTTACCAAACATTCTAGTGATCATCTCTGATTCATTTCAAACAAAATCAAAAGCAGGGAGTGGGTGGAAAATTGTCTTAATTCTGACCATTGTTTATAGAAGACATGTAAAGCATTATAAATGGACCTCAAGGAAAAAATAAAAATGCTAAAAAATATTAGATAGTTCCTTTAAATTAATGGGTGAAAATGTTTCAAAATCTTCTCCGATGACTTCTGTGTGTGAGAGAGTCTTATATTTACTTCAGTGGTCCTGAAAATGATTCTGTAGTTGTACTGGGACCCACTTGATCCCTCTTTTTCCTCCCTGCGGAAACTGACGGCCACCGGCCCCAAACGCTCGTCCATGCCAAAGAAATTCTGATGGTCTGGAATAAAAGATTGAAATGAAGGTTTTAACAATTCATACGAAATGCTATAAATAAATAAATGTGAAAACAAGAGAAACAGACACCAGAATACTGACCACTAGAAAAAGAAGAACTATGATTGTGTAACCTTTAACGGCTCACGACTGAGATGAACAAACATGCATTACGGGTAAACCACTGTACAAAATGTATGATAGTGTCAAAAGTCTGGGTCAATTTTGTTCCAACTGTATTATGAGCTTAACATCCAAAGTGTTTTTTTTCTCAACATTTGCAACTCTACACTGCTTTTAAATAGCAAATTATTGGGATGCTTGGACATCAGAGCATCAAGGTATAAACTTCATTTAACTTCATAGCACAGCCCTTTTCAGAGCTCAAGACAGACAGACAGACGGACGGACAGTCAAAAAAAAATTAAGTCTAATATATTCCCCCCTTTTAGATTTCATAGGCAACTATTACTACTTTTAGTCATTTTAATTCATAATAAATAT
>NW_015526603.1:0-897 GCF_001515645.1 Sinocyclocheilus grahami
TTGATAAGTGCATATTAATGATGAGAGTTGTGGTCAGCTGTAGTCGCTCCAGATAGGGCTTGTGGAGAAGCCTGAGAGGGTTGGGTTTCTTCATTAAAGTCCAGCACAGCGACGAGGACAGCAGCAGTGTGTTTATGGTGTGTTCAGTTTGTGGTGATCAGCGTTTGAATCTGAATAAAACCCGAAATTAAATCTGTTCCTCTTCTGAAATGATTGCGTGTCTTCACGAGATGTTTTATGACTTTGTGAACATTTCAGGTGCTCAGACTTTCAGTGGAGACAGAAGCCTCAGAGTTCAGAAACCTCTTGATTAGTGTTAGACAGATGAGCAGAAGTCATGGGGTTTGTCCCTTTATCACAGGCTGTGCAAACTCTGTCCTGCTGAGGCTAGCTCCAGTTTGAATTATTGCTCAGAAAAGCATTAGTTCAGAAATAACCCATTTTCTGTAGAAAAGTGCGTTCAAGTAGTTGTTTGAATTGTGCTGATTGAGCTGTAGATGCTCCTGTTACACACGTCTACACATCAGCATTATTAAATAAGTCATGCTTATTTTATTAGATATTATTAGATGAATGTTTGATTCAGCAGGAGTCTGTTTATATCTTTCAAATGTCTTAGCCTGATTGATTGATTGATTGTTTTGCTGAAATGACAGTCTGTTCATATATAAACCATGGCCATTATCTTATGACCGGATATAATATCTTTGTGCGCATTTCATTTATAAAGTCAGTTCTGTCTTGATATCATGGGTGATCTGTTGGGTGAGATTGAGGTTCACGGTCTCAGTGATTATGAAAATAAGAATTATTATTATAAACCAGTGAAATGTTTGCACAGCCTTGTGTTAGTGAAAACAGCTATAAGGGTTGAGTTGTTTAGTGAGTGTGTGTGTG
>NW_015526604.1:0-897 GCF_001515645.1 Sinocyclocheilus grahami
TCTTGTGTTTGTGTAGGAATCGTTTTATAGACTCTATTGCATTTGTTCTTGCTCTTGTGGTTATAGATTAACCTTTTTGTCAATTGCTTTATTATGAAATTTTGTTCTGTGAAGCAATGCCCTTCATTCTCTCTAATGATGCTCTCACCTCTCGCCAAAATTACCGAAATTGTGAAATAACAACGTTACAACATGGAAATTGTTTGTTTTTGTGGCAACGCTCATGACACCGAAGTGCATCCATTTGAAGAAAATTATTCACTATGCTTAAGATGTTCGCATTAATTACATTTCATTAAACATACTTGAAAATTAATTATTTTGCAATGTCATTTTGTCATGTTATGCAGGTGCAAAAATGACGCTTTGCAAATTTAATTCACCTCCCTATTCTCTTGCAAAACATTGATCAGCTATAATAAATCTGCATTTTAAACTGCATGTAGAGAAAATACCAAGTGTGAGAAGTCTAGGTTTTCATCAAATTTCAAACTTTTCAGAAACTAGTGTTTTCACAAAGGAACTTTACTCTCACAAATTGCACATCAGGACTTGTAAAATACACATAAACACAAACCCTGTGATGACGGACACACAGTCTCTTTGGGTGAATCTAATGAAAACACGTCAGAATAAAAATAAGTACTGTAATTCTATATTGCATGAAGAAAACAGCCTATTTTAGAACCATATTTTTCCATCGTGATGCTATTTTCATGGCAATTTAACACATTATCATAATCCTTTTACTTTTTAATAAAAAAAAAATTAACATTAGAACAAATTAACATTAAATTAACATTAGGTTTTAATAAATAATAATAAAATGACACTAAATTACAGGTTATAAATCAAAAGTAATGCAGTGATACAGAAATACTTATTTATATAATTATA
>NW_015526605.1:0-897 GCF_001515645.1 Sinocyclocheilus grahami
ATATTAACCTTATCATTGTGTGTGCGCGTTACGCGACTGTTCTTGCAATCATCCAATTAGTCCATGACCAGGCATGTTACCCTGGCCCCGTGCTGCATTCATGTGCGGATAGCGCCCCCTTGTGGACATTTAGAGCATAAGCGCCCATGTTAAATAGTGTAATATAGCATGGTTATATTTATATTGGGTGCTGTTTAGTGTTTTATTGTTTATTGTGGAACATTTGTATATTCAAATCATTAAGTTTATTTCTCTTGTTTAATCCATTTCAGAAAACCACATCCATGTACACCCACAAAGTTTTCAGTAAATCAGACATCAACCAACTTGATTGAGTGCTTCTCTTCAATTAAGAAACCATCTCACTCAGTCCTGACAGACTGCCTACTGTGTGTCACACCCCCATACTACAACCAACGAACCCTTCATTTCAGGCTGTGTAAACAACCATTTTCCTACACTTGCATTTAATGGTGTTTATGTATTAGATTAAAAAATGCAATAACTTTTTTATTAGAAATGCTCTTTCTTCAACTCCAGGATGCCCCTCTGAAGCACAATCTAAATGGAGGATTTGTTATCCGAGCTCTGAATTAAAAAACGTATGGACCTTTCCTCACAGGCTATTTATCCCAAAGAACTCCATTCCAGAATTGCTCATAGATATACCCTTGTAGAGAGAGTACAATATAATTACTATACACAAGTGTATTATTATTACATTACTTAATGTTGTTCCTTATTTTATATTTATATTTTCAGAATCATTTTAAAATTAATTTTGCACACCTCAAGAACCTATAAAATGATCTATTTAAAGGGAAAACCCTACAGCACTTAAAAATGTAATCTAGACGGAGCGACCATCAGAGCAGCTTACCAGCAGCGAGGCTTCAT
>NW_015526606.1:0-897 GCF_001515645.1 Sinocyclocheilus grahami
CAGCAAAATTCATACCAGTTTATACCGGTACTTCAACGTCTGAACGCAAAAACATTCCCCATGTTCGTCCTCCAGCATCCCTGCGACCATGCAAAGGACAAGCGGTCTGGAGAATAAATGGACGGGGGGCTGGAAACTGATCGCAGAAAATGGTGGATGAGGTTCTAACTAAATCTAAAAATATATAACGATAATATCTGTATCTGGGCATCCAACAACGTTGGATCACTCAGTGAAACCCTTCACAAAAAACGACAACAATATTGTTAAAATAAGTCTTTAATGAATATTAATTCACAGTAACCAATTCTTTCTCCATTCCTATTGTTAACAAATAACAATAAGAGATAGCTAGAGTGCATTAAACAGATTTAGATTAGCAGACATTTATAGAAACGTCAGAAACAAAACCATGTGTCTGACTCTGTACAATTGTTTACATGAAGTAAACAGTAAAACATTAGAAATCAGATTTAGATAGTCCATTCTGACAGTGGAAACAGCTATGTATTGAGAATAAATGGATCCCACATAGCCGACAGACATTCATTGATACCACTGATCCATTTGGTATCATGAAGAATGATTGTAATGATCATTGCCAGCATAAATTTAGTGTATTAAAGCAAAATTAATCAACTAATGCAAAACTATCACAATATTAACCATTTTTACAAAGACATTTAAGAGTATAAAAAAAATGTATCTAATTTATATAGCATATTCTAGATAATTATTAGGAAATGAGATAATTTCTCAAGTATGCTTCATACCAATTATTTTCATTGATACTACAACTATCAAATATTTTTAATGATGGTATTAAACATCAAATATGATGAAAATGTGTCCACTCTGGCCCTTTATAAGTAGCAATAATAATAAGTCTGAAAAATC
>NW_015526607.1:0-897 GCF_001515645.1 Sinocyclocheilus grahami
GTGTGTGTGTGTGTGTGTGTGTGTGAATTGTCTTGGGGTTTCTATTAACAGAGCTTGTCAATGTTAAGAGCAGGCTGGATGACAGTGACAGATTTGGTTAGAGGCCTTGCGACTCTGCTCTCTCTCTGCATGGTGATGTCAACACCTCCAGATTTACACTCTATCTTAACCAGGCATGCCATGACAATTACGAAAACCAGAAGTTATTAAATTTCATTGAGAGCCGATAACATGAATGCAACAAAGGGCAAGGGCTCCTCAGTCATGGTATTGAAGGTGGGAGAGAGCGCTGTACATTCACTCCCCCCACCTACAATCCCTGCCGGTACGAGACTCGAACCCGCAACCTTTGGGTTACGAGTCCAACTCTCTAACCATTAGGCCACGACTTCCCCTATAGTGCGTGTAGTGGCGACAGAGAATGTAATTGATGTAATTATAAACAGTTTACCTGCTCCATATGGTTTGTCTCTGTCCACATACAGGAATATAATAAAAATGTGCGGTTATTACGTGTAAACTGGATCCGTATTCCGTATACTTTATATATTATTTGTAAGCACTGCAGTTTCTCTGTTTTGTTTCTACCTTTTTTTTTTAGTTTTGCAAACTGGAGGATGTTTTGTGTTTTTGTTGTTTTGCTGGAAAAAAAAATATTTTTAAAACATCTCATTTGTGACCAAATCTTCAGAGTACAGTCATGGCAAAAAGTTTCGGCAGTGACATAAATGTTGTGTTTTGCAAAGTTTGCTACTTCAGTATTTGTAGATTATTTTTCCACATGTTTCTATGGTATACTGAAAAACAATGATAAGCATGTTATACGTTTTAAAGGCTTTTATTGGAAAACAAATTTAATGAGTCAATATTTACAGTGTTGACCCTTGTTCTTCATAA
>NW_015526608.1:0-897 GCF_001515645.1 Sinocyclocheilus grahami
TTCCTAGCTTAATGCATTTAGCTTTTGTTTGGCGTTAGATGAATACATTTTTTTATCCATCTGTGACTGAAGTGAAAATGAGATTTTCGGGTGAGACTGTCTTTGTTAGCGCAAGAGGAGAGCTGTTTAATTTAGTCCCTTTTATGAAATGATACTGCCGTAAGGGAAAGAATAAACTAGCTTGATGCAAACATTCGTATTATCTTTACTCTTGCCTGGAAGACTAACCGTTGAAACGCTCCATTGCCTGTTACCATGGCAAAGGAGGAAGACAGATGGATTTTGTGGTTTACTCCTTGAATGGAACTTTCGAATTCGGCTCCCTCGACACAAAAAAAGTGCATCCGCTAACAAGCATGCAAACGTTTTTCGTGCTCCACTTTAACATGCCGAGTATACAGGTTCGAATCCTTCCCAAATGTCTCAATCTCTTTCCCGAGCAGCCTCTTTCCGAATCCCGCTCAAAGATCTCTTCCCAAGGTGAAAATAAATAAATGAAAATGGTTTCTGGTGTGGAAAATCTGCCAAGAACCCACTGACACGGATTCAAATTCCCTCTTTTAAAGCGGCCTGTGAATTGAAATCTGGAAATGTTCAGCCTCCAGATGCATTTAATCTTTTTACCTTTGTAAGCCTGGGAGGTTTTTTTATTTTTTATTTCAATCCCACTGAAGTGTTCTGGCAGAGTGCTTTTATTACAAATCGATAGGGATTCTCAAGTTTAAAACATAAAGTGGCGCAAAGGTTAACAGAGTTGTTACAGTTAAATAAAACAAGAACTATTAATTGAAAATAAAGCTTAAATAAAATAAAATCTAAATATTAGATGAAAACAAAACAAAAAATTAAATGAAATAAAAAAACGAAATAAAAATAAAGCTAAATGGAACTATTATA
>NW_015526609.1:0-897 GCF_001515645.1 Sinocyclocheilus grahami
ATAGTGTGATTATTATTATCATTATTTTATTATTACTTTTGTTCATCAAATAGTTTATTCCGTTTTTCTGTTTATCCTTGTGTTACTCATTAATAAACACATATCCCAGCTATCAATATACTCCGTGAATTTCTCACTTTTACACTACAAGCCTATAGTTTTATTATTTCAAAAATTAAATTAATAATGCATACGAAATTAATTTTAGGGGATGTTTTTTTGCAATATGGCGAAATCTGGCAACACTATGCTCCTCGTTCATGGCATAGTCATAGTGAATGTGTTTGCGGCAGCAGTGGCGCCGGAAGGGGGAGCTGCGAATCCGTCCCCGCCTTCACGAGCAGGACAGCCCGGGGTCTAGCGCTGTCACAGCAGGCCTACTTCCGTCAGCTCTATCGCAAACATTATTATTAAAATATAACATTTACAGCCATCCAAGCAGCGCGGTTGTGTATTTTTTAATACGGTAGGACATGTTTGCACCCGGCCGCAGCGGGATTTGAACCGTTTCATTTATGTGTGTAGCAGAATAAGCACAGGTCACGACATAAATCGCACTTAAAAATGATCAAATGTGTTTGAGTGCAAAAATAACGGGAAATAGCAAAGTAAACGGACTTTGCATGTGCACGACCAGCTTTAGCTGAGCTTTAGTGAGGTTTTAGTTTTTTTGAACGGCGCGTTTTGGCGGAAATTGCTTTTGGCTTTTATTTAAGGTAGCATGGGTAGATTAGCACGCGAGCTCGTTTTAGCTAGACGGCTGCGCGCGCGTTGCCACATTTACTGCGGGAACAATGGCTAATATCACATAGCGGCATGCCATAAATGTGTTTAGCATCGTAATTCAGGTCCTTGCACCTTTTTGTGTGGGTTTTTGAAGTTTCAGTTGACAAAGGT
>NW_015526610.1:0-897 GCF_001515645.1 Sinocyclocheilus grahami
AAGCAGGTTAATCTAGTGAATCTTGTTGGTTAAGCTAGTTAAGAACTCTAATGGGTGCTCCAGCGTGTTAGCATCCCATGCTGGTGAGCAGCACTGTTGCTTTTCAGTGATAAAGTTCAGTCTCAGAAACCATCCGCTGTCTGTCTGCAGATGCCGGGATACATGCTGCCTCAGGAGAGACGAGACTGGAGGGAATACAGCGGCGATCAGCCTCATCCTCAGGCTCCTCACGCAGAGTTACCATATGGCCAGTGTCCGTATCAACCCACGCGCTCCTTACCCTGGCACCCATCGGCCTGTGACAATGGTACCCGCCTCTCCAATAATACGCAGTGTCCAGTTCTGAGTGCATAACATTAAATTCATGCCATTTTCTCACATTTGGCAAACAGCTATGTATCTTAAGCAGTGTTGGGGAAAGTTACTTTTAAAAGTAATGCATTACAATATTGCGTTACTTTATAAAAAATAAGTAATTGCGTTACTTAGTTACTTTTTATGGAAAGTAATGCATTACAATATTCCGTTACTCCACAAAAAAGTAACTAATTGCGTTACTTAGTTACTCTTTTGAGAAATTAATGCATTACAATATTGCGTTACTCCATAAAAAATAAGTAATTGTGTTACTTAGTTACTGTTTATTAAAAGTAATGCATTACAATATTGCGTTACTCCACAAAAAAGTAACTAATTGCGTTACTTAGTTACTTTTTATGGAAATTAATGCATTACATAACTTTTTCGTTACTTTTGTTACCTGGGCTGGACTTGCTTATTTGTTTTTTAATAACAAAAACCCAAAAACGATATTTTTGGCAACTGTAAAGGCACTTTCACAAAAGTGAGATCAATAAGCCTCAGGCCGAAGGAAGCGTCTCTGATTTCTCTCAATGC
>NW_015526611.1:0-897 GCF_001515645.1 Sinocyclocheilus grahami
ATCTGAATAACAGAAATGGCTCTGCGGTTTCCTGATTGCTGTGAGTTCTGCTTGTTCAATTGCTCTTGATGATGGTCATACAGCGGTCTGGTCATTTGTATAATAATCACATTTTGCTATATTCTCTCTGTGAAGCTCTGGCTTTCATAATTGCCAAATGAATTTATTTTCAAGATCCAGTCATGAAAATGTTGAAGAGGCCACAATGAGCGCCGGCCGATGTCGTTTCCTGGTCGCGTCCGCAGTCAACGGCCACAGATCGCTGTTGAAGTCCTTGGCCACAATTAGAGAAGCCGTGTCATTTTACCCCATGTGTGGCACATTGTCCTTCTTGGCACGTGGGGGGCATGGCCGTGATTAGCCTCATTATTCAGAGTCAGTGTGAGCTCACAGTTAAGAGTCATTTAGTTCAGTGCTTTCGCCATCAGAGTCTATATGTACTCATTTTATAATGGGCCTGATCTTATGATGAGGCATGCAAATGAAAAAAGAGGGTCAATTTAGAGTGAGAAAGAAATTCACAGGCTATGTTTGAAATAACATGCTACCATACGGATCTTATTATTAGAATATATAAAATGTGCACAATATGTAACTTTTCTGTATGCATGGAATACCCGGATGACATACTACATTTGCCAACAAATGTTGTATACAACAGAACACACTGCATATTGAATACTGTATGCCACACAGGTTTATTATTGTTAACTAAAATTAAAACCTAAACCATAAAAAAAAACAATTTTTTATTACTTAAAAGGAATTAAATATTAACTGAAATTTAATGAAATATTAAAAACTTAAACTTATATTTTCCACTAGTTGCCAAGGCAACCGTTCTCATTTTGTACTAAAATAACAAAAAGTAAATAAACTAAAATAACAAAAAGTAAA
>NW_015526612.1:0-896 GCF_001515645.1 Sinocyclocheilus grahami
AAATGCACTAGCGTAAGCCTGAGTTTATTTTCCTCTCTTTCAGCCTTCTCTGTCTCCATCCTCCCACATTTGAGTTCTCAAACTGCCTTTCTGCAAAGAGAAAGAGAGCGTTTCTTCATCAAAGCGTTGATGTTAGTGTAAAATAAAGCCCCCACCCTCTCGCAAAAAGGCATGAAACACAATTATGCAATGCGACGCAAATGAGGTATGGCCGCGTCGACAGAAAACGGCTAATAGTTCATTTCAGTCACTGTCTGCGTGTGAGCGCATCGAGCTTTTTGCTCCATTACCTCCAAAACAGTATGTAAATTCGCTCTTTTGGAGACAAAATATTTAGCTATGTTTTGCTCCGAGGAAATGAGTGCAGCGGCTGATGGGAAGAGAGAGAGAGAAACAGTCGAGATGTTTGTTTGAAGTTTCCTCTGCAATTGCGGGAAAAAAACCTACTGCTAGCATAGCCTGAACCATGCTTAAAATATAAGCTTTAAAGACATGTAGGTCACAAGCAGATATTTACATAACAAACTGTCTGACATGTTATAAAGCAACTCTCATTATTCTGACTGGTTCCTGTGCCTTTCTTGCGTTTTGATGCCACTTTAGAAGAATGGTAACACAGCGTATTTTCTGTGAACAATGCTGATAATTCTCTTTCTATATTTAATCTATATAATTAAAACATGCAGATTTCTGTGAGTTGTGTAAAAATACTTGTTAAACAATTGTTTTCAAAACACTGAATGTAATGAGTACAGACAGGAGCAAAATATTCACACAAACAAGACAATTTATGGAATGCTTGATAGATCACCTTGGAAACCACCGGCAGAGGTGAATCATAAGTGTACAATATAGCATAACAAAAGCAGCAATAATTTGACTGAATGAAGATGGAA
>NW_015526613.1:0-896 GCF_001515645.1 Sinocyclocheilus grahami
AAACCAATTCTGATTTTAACCTTTGTTTTCACCTGAAAAAAAAAAACAAATCACTAAAAAATAATTCAAATGCATGATTTGCCAGTCTATAGAACTGCACATGCTTGGCTTTGCCACGAGTTAGAATGTTGCATGTTTGCATGCAAAGAACAGATTATAAGTTAATTTTACATATGACTTTTATGAGGCATTACATTTTGTATTGTATGGTTCTTTAAATAAGAAACACCTGTTAAATAACACATTTCAGAGTAGTTTTATAATGTAATAACAATGTATAGGATAATGTTAAGTCTCAAACTTACAGTAATATAACACAGCCTTTTGTTTTGTTTAACTAGAGACATGGTACAGATCAAACTATAAGTGCTCTAGACACACAATTGAAGCACCAATTTAAATAAAATAAACATATTTCTATGAACATAAAATTATAAATTATTTAAATGAGTTAGCCAACCCAAAATTATCATTAAAATCATGTAAAGTGTTTCTGTTGAAATTAAATATATTATATTATATTATATTAGTTAATTGCATTTTACAGTTCTTAAATTAGACGTTTATCTGCTTACCCCCAGGGCATCCAAGATGGAGGTGACTTTGTTTCTTCAGTAGAACACAAACGGAGATTTTTAACTCAAACCGTTGCAGTCTCAATTGGGAGTGTCAATGGTCCATTTGAGAGATAGGTGGCGCTAATGCACTTATAAGTCTGCGATCCGCTGTAAAGCAAGAAGAAGAAGAAGATGCCTGGCGCACAGGCTGAAGAAGAAGAGGTGAAGGCGCTCAGGACAGTTCAGACATTGCGGTGATAATCAGAGGTAAAAAACTATATAAATCCTGTTCAATTTCTTGCACAGATCGATCGTTTTGTGTCTTTACACATCAATGTA
>NW_015526614.1:0-896 GCF_001515645.1 Sinocyclocheilus grahami
CAAAGAGAAAGAAAACTTGAAATCGCATCATATGACCCCTTTAAGAAAATGCGAACTAAGCAAGCAAAACCCTATTAGTGGCCTCCTTTTGAGCTTTCTGGGATTTATTGGATTGATTTATCCTCACCAGTATCCTGCGTTATTACTTTAAAATGCAAATTCACAATGGCAAGTGCCCACTTTGATTGGTTTTGATGTATGCAATGATTCATGCTCTTCTATTCCCCATTTGTGAATTGCTTTGGGTACAACCCTTCAAACTCTTTAAATGCATGTAAATAAATCCCTGTCCCAATCTCTAATCCAGATATCTCCAAACCTCGCGAGGTTAGATGTTGGACGCGCCGAACGCACTGCGCGCAAGAGGTGGAACAGACATAAGTTGTAAACCGCGAAAACCCAAAACACATCTCCTGTTTGTGCGTGTGGGAGAACAGACAGGGAGTCACTATCTGACAGGGTAAGAACTGTATCTTTATGCATGAAAAGCGTCTCCGTTTCCAAGCTCGCGCGTGCGTGCGTGCCATTTGTTTCTGCATCTTAAATGGCGGATTTGTGAGCAAGTTAGATTGTTTACATGCCGCTCGGGTGATTTCCGTGGACTGTGTTTCAGTGTCGCTGGGTTCTAGGTTCTGGTTCGGGTTGTATAGAGGTGATCCAAAGTTGCGCACTGCGGAAAAGCACGTGGCGTTTATTCGCGACGCAGCGTTCAGTGATTTCGCGTTTGATTCACTGAAGTGAGTCACTCGATTCTCTGTTATTTCCGAGATATGCAGCACTGTAATTATTAGACTATTTTAAGACTGCTATCTGATTCTGCTGGCCTTATCAAACGTGTTCCCACACTCGGAAAGCCTGAAAATTAGGGAATTTTAAAAGTATGAAGGTAATAAAAC
>NW_015526615.1:0-896 GCF_001515645.1 Sinocyclocheilus grahami
AAATTTAAGGGGGTCTGAATACTTTCCGTACCCACTGTACGTATGATTCCACCTTAGAATTTGGCCAATTTTTTGTCCATATTTCGAAGACAACGTCTGTGCCACTTACATTTTTAAACTTACGTGTGCCTTTACATGCATTTAAAAGCTGTCTAGGTTGGTAGCTCACTAGTTGTTGTACCAGTTATATGCTCATATGTACAGATATAAGGCCAAACAAACAGTATTACATTTTTCTTTGTGTATCATTTTACAGAACCCTCCATTGCATGCTTCACATATAAAGAGCATTCCACCATAATTCTTCAAAATGATGACAATTTCAAAAAGCATGCAAAAGCACAGTGATTTAAGTCTTGAATCAAATGGAATGACCTCCCCTGCTATCTCTTGGCAAATTGAGCCATCAATCTGCAGATTTAACAATGATAGGGCAAAGAGGAAGCAAATGAACACTCCCATTGCTCTCTTAAATTAATTAATAAAACAAAGGAGAGATGGGTCCCACACAGCACTTAAATTATTCAGAGGTGTCCTGCCGCTTTGATTAATAGACCTACAAGGATGCAGTGTCAGACAGAGGTAATCTCTTTGGTGACACTCCATGTTCAAACATAAGATTTTAAGGTCAGTGGGATGGCGCGAGGGTCATTTGGGTGAGAAGTACAGTATTGATAGCAGAGATGGTAAAATATATTCTGATGGAGGGGAGAATGAGGCTACAGTATATCACCAGATGTTATAGTTACTGTTATACTGTTACAGTTTTTATTAATATTTTTTAATTAGCTTTTATTTTTTTTCTATTTTTAATGTAATTTTAGCTGAAGTTGTAGTAATTTTGTTGTTTAGTATTTTATTTTATTTGAAGTAACAGAAATGTTATTGTTATACGT
>NW_015526616.1:0-896 GCF_001515645.1 Sinocyclocheilus grahami
TATGTTATGTAATGGAGTGCAATATCAGTCTTTACAGGAATATTCTACCCCAAAAAATAAAAATTCTCTCATTTACTCACCTTCATAACATTCCAGATGTGTATGACGTTTCTTTCTTGACATAAACACAAAGATTTTTAAGAAAATAATCCATCTCTGAGAATCCACATAACACAAGTGAATTGTAGCCCATGCACGTATGACAGTTGATCGGAAGTAATTGTTAATAGTCAAAAGTTTAAATTATTAGTGTTGTTCTTATCTGTTGTTTCACTTCAAAAGATACTGATTCAACCATTAAGGTCAGATGGATTACTGTCACGGTAGCTGTGTGTGGTTTTTAAAGCATCTTTAGGACTCACAGAGATGGATTATTTGCCTAAAAATCTTCATTTGTGTTGACCTGTCCAGTCGAAAGAAAGTAATGAGGGTGAGTAAAAGATGAGAGAATTTTTATTTTTGAGTGAACTATCCCCTTAACAATCATATGCTGTTGGTATGCTAATCCAAGATCAGCATAGACTAATAAGAATAAAATGCAACCTCTTGTGTACTTGTGAACTGTGTTTGTTTTAATCTAGAGCTCCAAAGAAATTAAAATATTTGCATAATATCAGGTGTCTGAAGATCAAGATCCCAGTCATGCAAAGGTGAGGTGTCTGAACAAAGTAAGAATCTTGTCTGATGGGGGCAATGGATCTCTGGTACTACCACTACATCCTCTGGGTCAGCATCAGAAGTTTGTTTATGGAAAAGTTGCTCCGCTCCCTGGAAATTAAGAAAGGACATGTATTATAGTCTAACAATACAAATGCTTTGAACTCCCATTAAACATTTCAAACTAAAAAAAATTCAAATAAATAAACACACAATATAATTATTTTATATATATTATT
>NW_015526617.1:0-896 GCF_001515645.1 Sinocyclocheilus grahami
ATTCATATTGAAATCTTGCAGAAATCTTGACAAATCTGAGCACTTTGTTGAGATCTTTTTTGAAGCTCCAGAAGGAGACACATCTGAGAAGAAAGTAACTTAAAAGTCTCTGTTTATTCTCTATTTATTCTCATCGCTCTCTTGGAGAAACAATTGAGATGTTAAATTTTAATTTGTCATTTTTCTTTCTCCCCGGGATGAGGGGCATCTACTATCATGAAAGTTTGCAACTGTCATATGAAGGATAATGAAACAGGAGTGTTTCAGCACACTAATTCCCAGCTTTCAGAGTGGAAAATATTCAAATAGATGGTATGGAAATCCTTGGATAAGCTAAGATTTGAAATGTAAAGCAGGGTACGTGGGAGATCGACCCGCTCCCTAATGCTCACTGCAAGCTCCGCCACTCAGACGAATATCAAAATTCCTGGAGTTGGGAGAGAATCCGCGGATCTGGCGCGTTTTCCGAAATCAGACCTAGTCAAATGGGACCACCGGTCCGACACTACCTAGCAGCGCTCCACAGCATTAAGGTAAGCCTGATGGGAATTAGCCTTCTGATGCAATATTAGTTCCTTTACAGTTCCCACAGAAACACTACCAAACAGATAAAGCAAAAAGACATCTAGATAAGATGGTCCAACCTGAAGTATTTAGTATGAGCAGTAATTACAAATGGAGAATAACGAGTATATTCTTGTTCTGATTGCTCAGTGCATTGTTTGAGTCCAAACCTTGCAAACAAAAGGTGTGTCAATACGTCACAGGGCAACAAGAGGCCAAGCGCAGAGTGAAAACAATGCAGCTTCCATTCAAATATATTCAAACCAAACTACAGGAACACCACGATGATTGTATTCAGAGTATGGATCATCTGAAGGGCAAAGACGGCGTGT
>NW_015526618.1:0-895 GCF_001515645.1 Sinocyclocheilus grahami
ACACACACACACACACACACACACATTCCTATACTTAAGTCATCTAAGTCTGAATAATCTAATGTTTTAAATGTATTTTTCAAAATGTTTTTAAAGAAGAACAAATATACAGAGACGAGGACACAAAACTCACAAGCACACATTTTTGCCTTCCTTTATTTTTTGAAAATCACTTAAAAATCCAACTTTTCTTATTTAGCACTGAAACTTCAAAAGCCAAGTATATTCTTTGAGATGAACTTTTCTTGTTTATCACTTGTACGATATCACTTTTGCACTTGATCAGCATGTCCGTTTAGTGGCATGAGCTGTATATCACACATAATTCTTTATGGCATAGCCACTATGAGTGTCAGTCTTTGTTAAGGTGTATCTCGGTGAGTAGTTGTGCCGCTCTGGTGGGCAGCTGGTGCAGAGAACCGCCCCACCGACGAACAGAAAGCCCGCCGTGACCCAGCCCACATAGAGCGCCGCCCCCATCTCCCTCTTCAGCGCTTCATGCACGATGGGATTATAAAAGTCTCTGATGATGGAGTCGGCCGTCCAGGACACGGGCACCACAGCGGTCAGTCCAGAAAGAATGAAGGTGATCCCAGAGACCACCACGATCCGTGCTTTGGCTCGTGGGTTACTGAGGCAGTTCGTGCAATCAGCCCCAACCAGAAAGATGAGGAAAGCCAAGCAGGCCAGAGCCATGGTGGTCACGATCAGCCCACGCGCCGCCTGCAGGGAAGGATCTAAATCCAACAGCGCGTCGTAGAGTTTACACTGCATCTGACCGATGCGCTCGTACACACACGTCATCCACAGTCCTTCCCAGAAGACCTGAGCCACCACAATGTTTGTGCCAATGAAGGCCGTCACCTTCCACATGGGCAGAGCGCAGATGATGATG
>NW_015526619.1:0-895 GCF_001515645.1 Sinocyclocheilus grahami
AAAGAAAGTCACCTACATCTTGGATGACATGAGGGTGAGTATATTAAGAGCAAATTTTCAGTTTTGGGTAAAATATTCCTTTCTCTGTAAAATATTCCCACAGAGTAGAGCAGAAATACACATGCTAACAATGCCATTTTATGTTTATATTTGCATATTTACTGTAATACCATTTTTACTTGCTGAATCTTCAAAAATCTGATTATAGAGGGGAACTGGATGAAGGAAAAGATCAGTGTTTTCTCAGTTGCTGTTGTTACAAAATGGCAAGCATGCTGTTATGTTGCATTTCAGGCATGGGAGCTCCACTCTGGGAGCGGTTCAGTCTCTGGGGCAGGTCCTCATCATCTTCCCATGTTGTTTTTGGCAGTTAGCATAAATTTGTCAATTTGTCAGTGACACTGAGAATTTCTGTGAATGTTTCTTGGGGGTCACACTGGAGAATGTTTTCTCAGGCTGGAGTTTGAAGTGAGCTGGGAGACAAAATGCATGCCTATCTGCATGATATGGGCTTAACTGCTTGAATATGTTTCTGTTATGAGTAATTTCTTCTCAGAAACATAGAATATCAAAATCTGAGGGTTGCACTGATATATCAGTGAAATGCCTAGATTTAAAATAGCAATAAGCTATTTCATAGAACAAGCTTTTTTTCTGTCCATCTTGGGCACTAAATAGGGCAAATGATGTCATGATGGAATGCTTTTATCTTAAAGAGGACTGGATCTAGTGGAGCTGGAACACATGAGCAGCAGACACGGGCAGGACTGAGAGCAGTGCAGACAGTGCAGAAGATTTTTTTTTAAATAGAGGCCTGAATGCATCAAGGTACCAGGTATATACCAGGTCTTATTTGGCTATTTTAATAAGCAGCTGGCTGTCATGTATTTTTTTT
>NW_015526620.1:0-895 GCF_001515645.1 Sinocyclocheilus grahami
ATTTTTCATTTGTTTATTTGATTGTTTTTGTTTTCCTTTGTTTGCTCATTGACAATCAGATTTTGTTGTCATTCTATTGAACTTCATTTCTTTTGTGGTGTCTCTTCCTGGAAAGAGAAACAATTCATTAATGCATTCATTCTTTTGCGTAATAGAAATCGTTCATCATAATTGAAACTTACCTTTGTTGTCTGTTTGTTCTGTTAGTCTCTCATTGCTGCTCCTACGATCTACAGTACTGGTCTATGTTTTTCTTTGTATGACTCACCAAGGTGTTTATGCAGCCGTGCTCTGCTGGTGACCTGAGGGGAGCGTTACAATTGCACTTTTTAGGGTTAATATTCTCTGCTGCCCCTTTCCTGTCTTTTTTCTGTAAAACACAAAATCGCCTTCAAAATTTAAAGGCATATTGCGTAGCAAGTTGGGCTGCAAATCTTTTAAAGATAATGCATGTCATTGTTTATCTGCAAATATTTAAAACATTACATTTCCGACCATTCCTGAAATGGTGCAAGCTGTTGCTCACACTCTTCCCCTCCCACTTTTTTCTGTGGAACTCTCTGACCCCTTGTTCACATGGCCTTTCGATTTTTCCACCCCCAATCTGTATTCGATGGCTTCCTGGCTTTCTATCTCTGTGGGTAAGCTTGTAAGCAGAGCTTCAAATTCTGCCTGCAGGTCATGTCCTTCTCTAAAGAGACTGGAATAAGATTTCTTCCAGGCAGCACAGAACAAATGGTCAGCCTTCCCACATAAGTTGCATCTTTTGGGTTCTAGACAAGCTGAAGCTATATGATCTGTTGACTCACAAAAGTGACAATGTTGACCAGTACAATCTGCCTTAATATGACCCTGAGTATGGAGCACCTTCAGCACTCAGTTGGACCTGATGAAG
>NW_015526621.1:0-895 GCF_001515645.1 Sinocyclocheilus grahami
ATCCATATTCAAAACGTAATAATCACTTGAATCTAGCTTGAGCTCGCTGTTGTACACAGAAGCAGTTCCGTGCGGATGACGTATGAGGTCGGCTTGATGTATGAGCGTATACGTTAAGTTCTGGTATTGAAAACAGTTGTGCTTTGTATTTTTGATGGATTCAAAAGTTCAAAAGAACAGCATTTATTTAAAATAGAAATGTTTTGTAACACTATAAATGTCAGTAAAGCCATTCCCTACATGCTTCCTGAGGGATTTGGCCTGCCTAAATGCAGTGTCCAGCTTCACCAGCCTTGCAAAAAGACACTGACATATGACAGACTGCCACAGACATCCAAATGTTCCTGAACAAGACCGTTTTGTTTACTCGACTGCAGTGCAGTCCAATATGGCGCCTCTACGTTCCACCTGCTCTCTAACCTCACACTCAGTCTTCGCTGCACATTAACGATGGATTGACCAAACTGAAATCTGCCGTTTGAAGGAACCATTCATGTTAGATGTCATTGCTGATTTGAACTCTGCTATTGAAACAAAGTTTATCAAGCAGCTTCTGTGATTTCTGTCTTTCTCCATTCAGTTGAACTAGTCAGTTGTACTTGCAAGACTGAAAACAGCCTGATTATAAGATGTTTATAAGGTCAGGTGAGTGAACTGACGTGCCTGGAAAGAGACTTTGCTGTGGTGCAGTGAAATGTAAGTTGCACATTTTGCATCACAGGATAGACACTTGAAGCAATTTTACAGGTATGCAGCTCATTCTTCATTCCCATTTATTATCAAAAAAGGTTTCCTTTAACAGCTTGCTTTTTGTTTCGTATACAATTAATTATAACATATTACCACAGAATATTAACTCTCTCTCTGTCTCTCTGTCTCACACACACACACACAC
>NW_015526622.1:0-895 GCF_001515645.1 Sinocyclocheilus grahami
ACTCATCAGAGTAGAATGAAAGCTCAACATGGCAAAATATAGAGATAGCCTTAATGAAAACCTAGTCTAGAGTGTTCAGAACCTCGGACTGGGCATAAGGTTCACCTTCCAACAGTACAATGACCCTAAGCACACAGCAGACAATGACAGAGTGGCCTGTGAAAGTGGCTTGTATAGACTGTGAAAGTCCCTCAAATGACCTAGCTAGAGCCTTGAGGCTTGAACCCAGTCAAACATTTCTGGAGATACCTGAAAATGTCTATCAGCCCCCATCCAAACTGACAGAGCTTGAAAGGTGAAGAGGTGAATAGAAGAATGGCAGATCATTTCCAAATGCAGATGTGCAAAGCTTGTCACATCATACTCTTTAAAAAGACTTGAGGCTGTAAAGGTGCTTCAAGTACTGAGTTTAAAGCTTTGCAAAATTTGCAAAGATGTCACAAATCTGTAAACAGTAAGCAAATGTTAATAATATAAATCATTCTGGACACCGTTATACATTTTTGACCCATACCTCACTACCCTCCAGCTCAAGTTGAGTGTTGAATCTTGGACAGCAAACCAAAGCTGTTACCTTCATCATACTTAAGTACTTACACAGCACAGTGTGAAGACGATGATCATTTTTTTACTATTATCTGCAAGAAATCTTTCAGCTGGTCTTGATCAATAATATTTAAAATTGCAAAGAAAGAAAAACAGATTCATGTTTCTGATGGAAATTGATTAAAAAAAGAGAGGAAGGGATTTGTGTATTTTGACTTTTGACTCAGTTGTGGCCCCCTCAAAAAAGCAAAACAAAAAAGAGCAGCGGATGAATAATAATCCTTCTCTCTCTCTCAGGGAGTGATTCACTGTATTAGAATCAGCCACAAGTGCAGTTTCACTGGTAAAG
>NW_015526623.1:0-895 GCF_001515645.1 Sinocyclocheilus grahami
GTAAATGAGATGTTGCATCTGTGTTCTTTAATTTGCGTGTTGTTAGTAACTCACACGCAGAAATGTCTACGCCAATCGGCGCTGTTTTGGAATTGCGCTCTCGCGCTTATTTCCCCTGTTTAGTAAAACTGGCCCAGATTTTACTAAAACATAGGCTAGCTTTTTAACTAATGGTGCTTTCTGGTTTTCTTTTTCTCTATTTGTCAAATGAAATCACTTGACAGATCTGGTGGGTAAACACATGTTCAACTCTTGTAGGAAGCCATATTTGCTGTGCAACCAATTATTATCCTTTGATACCTTGCATCATCCTTGTCTTTCAGATTGTTTGCAGTTCAGCGCTTTTGCTTGTTCTGCTGACTAAACTCGTCTTGCGGCCGTTCACTCCAAGGTTATCCATCCAGCTGTGCGCTGGAATAAACAAACGCCTCAAACAAAGCTTTGATCCCACGCAATCATGCTACAGTACACCAAAGAAAGCATGAAGAGTGTAAAATCTGTGTTCAGTTGATGCACATCTTCACAAATGTTCTACATTATTGCTTTCCATATATCAAGTCAGAGAAGACGCGCATGTCTTACACCTAGTCAAGCTCAGCACAAAATTATTCTGACAGAAGCAGTCGCTTTCATCTTAGAGTAGCTCGCTCGCAGCTGGAGACAACAGGAACAGCACGCCATGTAAGTCCTTTAATTCTCTAATCCACGTTGGTTGCTTGCTTGCTTTATTCTCTTTAAACAGTTGTTAAAAAGTACCCCACATACTACAAAATTAAATATTTTGAATAATGTTCATGCTGCTCGTTTTCCATTCAACAAAATCAGACAATGACCTGGGGCTTTCAAGCTCCAAAAAGGACCATAAAAATAACATTAGTCAAGCATATTAATCTTG
>NW_015526624.1:0-895 GCF_001515645.1 Sinocyclocheilus grahami
TGTGCATAACTAAGGTGATATTGCAGTAATTTATCACTGTGATTATAAATATTAAAATCCTTGATGATTCTCTTAGCTGATGCTCACACTTGCCATTCTCTAATGCCGAGGCATTTGCTGTAACAACCATTTCTTAAAGAAAGCTCTCTGGCTGCATTGATGAAGCTCATCAAGTGATTAATCAAGCACATGGGCAGAGTTTTGTCACAACACAGTCCTCTAATCTGAAGTTCTTGAGCCAAGCTGTAATTTAAGTATGATTGGGTTTTAGTGCGTTGAGATGATTAGGCGTTTGGGAAAGAGTTTGCTATCAGTGAGACAGCCTTTAAAACGGGCCCTGTCAGGCTCTCATCTGTGCCACTGCAGGTGCTTTGTTAACCTATAATAAGGGCACTTGAACGGTTCACCTCAAGGCTGGACTCCAACTGGCCACCTGTTGTGGAATGATTAGGGGTAATTGTAAGTGTGTGTGTGTGTGTTTAAAGAAGCCTTAAGCCTGTAAAGCCCTCACCTAATCACCTGTAACTGCTTAGCCAAAGATCTGTGACTGATTTGTGTGTGAGATCCAAAGCCCCGTAGACCTGATCTGATTCCACTGCCGTTCTGCTTCCCTTCAATGTTTCTGACATGGATTCTGTTAAGAGAGCTTAGCTCTGCGCCGGAAATAAAGCCTTCTGGACCATAAGAAATATTTTATTACAGTTCTTCTCATTTAATTTGCTTAATTTCCTCAAGCTAAAGTCAGTTTTCCCAATGCACTCACAAATATCTGTTTGGCATTTTTTGTATTCCTTCTCACAAATTTGCATTGCCACTGCATGCTTAATGCAAAGCCTGTATTTTAAAGACACTTCTGTGCTTGGGTCCCTTTGAATTGATGTGACCTCACAAAAAT
>NW_015526625.1:0-895 GCF_001515645.1 Sinocyclocheilus grahami
GCCAGGAGGAGTGGAGGCCGCCAGAGCCCGAATTCGGGTAAATAATATCTATAATATGATAAAGGCAGGAAGTAGAAGTGGGAGGCTGCTATTTATCTTGAGGAAGTTGACAGGTACAGGGGGTGTAAACATACATTTTTTTTTTTTTGGATGAGATAAACACATTCCTCAGCATCCCAGCGGTCATCTTGGCAACACAACAAGCAGCATTCATCTTTCTCCGGATGTTTCTAGTTGAGAAAATGGTGCTTGAATCAGAACTGCTGCCCTCTGTTGGTATTGTGTAAGCATTACAGCCACTTCTATCCATTTCAATGGCATAAACACCTTCCTTTCACAAAGCTGTACAGGCAAAAGCCTTTTAATAGGATAAAACATGAGGAATAAGAAAGTTGTAAGAAGCATTTGACACTCAAGGTCTTGAGTTTTACTTATAAGACCAACTTTAATAATGGTTTGATGCGGAACACATGGTGCCAATTGAAGCTGGTTTGAAACTGCAGTTCTAGTGATATCTTGACTGTTTGGCCAGGCGTCGCCTGTGTACTCCTGCTCCATCCAGACTCTCTCCTCAGATTTCACCAGAGCCAGGGCTCTGCACACGTGCTTCCTCAGAGAGAACCAAGAAAAACAAGCCAAAGCATTCGAGCACAGCGGGCTTCCTTAGTGTTTGCATAAAGACTGAGCCCCAATTAACTCGAGGACATTCTACACAAGAAACTACCATAAGCCTTCACTATTGTGTCACGAAGCAATTTGTATAAAATGAGTACCTTTGAAAAACCCAGACCGCTCCATTTTGCATGTACAAAACATATAAATTTCTGTGGGTGAAATGTACATTTGAGGGAAGGATGTTAGTGGGACAGCCTCACTTTTTCTCTTCCTCGTTCAA
>NW_015526626.1:0-895 GCF_001515645.1 Sinocyclocheilus grahami
CGCCCTCCTCCAGAGGGGTCTGCTCCCTGAAGAACACCACACACAAACACAAGACAGCGGAAAAAAGGGAAACTTTAACATTATTAAATGCTTAACACATTTCAATTTATCTGACACTGCATTTCATTCTGTCCCCAGTGACCAAAGATGTTGGAATAATAGCAGTAGCATGTCACTGCTGTAGACAGACACATTTATCAGTAAATGATGGGAAAAAACATCTTAATGGCCAATTTATTAATCAAGTCCAGATAAGTGGCCTACCCAGACAACTTTCTTATTTGAGCCATATGTGAATGTGTGAGCCTAGTTAACTCAATACATTCCTATAATGCTCAAAAATGTGATCAGCAAAGCAGCTCACTGAACGTTCATATCTACTGCTTTAAAATGAACAGAGTATGATTAGGTTGATTTCGGTAGATGAATAAAGGGAAAAAGCCACAAAAATAGACAAGAAGTGATAAGGAAAGGGAATGCACATAGTCTGCAATATCTAAATAATGTAAAACCTTTGCCACGTTTTACGGATGCAATTTTACAACGGATGGCTCTCACTGATGTTTGTTTCAATTGGCAAGTGATTATTTTTGGAATGCTTATTAAAAATGTGTTAATAATTTGGCATGGCGAAACGTGTTAAAATAAATCCTTTAATGCCATTAGAAAACATTTAACATTTTTCGCCAAAAAAAATACAATTACTAAAACTTCTAAATGGACATATCTCAGTGTTGTTTTTTGAGGGGGTAAAACACAAAAAAATCATTAAAAATACTAGTCTTTTGTCAATGGGGTGGCAGCAGAGTAATTACTCAGTATTACTAAAGTGTTTGGAGTTTGTTAGATTAATGTGTGCTTACTCTAAAGCGAGGTTGAGAGAAGGCACTTCCTC
>NW_015526627.1:0-895 GCF_001515645.1 Sinocyclocheilus grahami
CACAATAATCCACACCTCTCCAGTCCATCAATTAACATCTTGTGATTAAAAAACTGTGTGTTTGTAAGAAACAAATCCATCAAGATGCATTTTTTGTGTGTGAAGAACATTTCAACAATCTAAAGAAGCTGTTTCCAAATTTTTGTGGAATGGAAAGATTCCATGGATGTCAAAGTTTCTTCCTGGAACCATAAACTCCAAACCCTTTATTTTAAGAGTGTATGTGATATATTTTAAACATTTAAAAAATTGTTTGCCAAAATATCCATGAATTACTAAATGAAGGCCAAACTGGTATCAGTGGGGTAAAGTGTGTCAGTGGCTCTGTTCATAATGACAATAGCTTTCCAGCAAATAAATACTGTTGCCATTGGTCTGTTGTCAGCGCTCCATTGAATACTGCAAAGAAATTTGGGGGCAAAATTGTTTTCTGAATGTTAAACCTTTTCATGTCTGGTGCGAGGTCATTGTGAGTAATTTTCAGCAAAATAAGCGCTCATAAATTGTTCACATATTCCATAAACCTTCCCCTTTACACAAGACACAACTTACCCTGAGCAAACTCTGTCATGGGACACAAGAGACTGTATTTGTGTGCGATGGGTAAAGCGGTGGCTTCATATGAGTGAGCAGATGGCTCTCATGGAGAAGCAGATGATCACTGTGCTGACGTACAGAGCCTGAGAATCACACAAGTAGGAGGGAAGCTGGACAGAAGAGAGTCCACAGGACACATGAGGAGCTGCAACGCAAACCAAACATGACCTTTCTGCAAATATGTTTTTGACCTTGACAAGTCTGTATATATGGGGTCCACATTGCAAATCTGTGATTTTCATAAACAGAAAGAAGTTTTAGGATTAAACTAATTAAAACAAAGGTTTAACATGATGAA
>NW_015526628.1:0-895 GCF_001515645.1 Sinocyclocheilus grahami
ATGATCTTTCGCGCGCAGAATTGTGGCAGAAATGTAAGCCCATAAGAAACAGCGTTCCCTCTCTGCAAACGATACCAGACACGGAGGCTAGAAGAACAACGAGGTATTCAGACTCAAAGAAACGGTCAGTGATCCAGCTCAAACCGGGACATATTTACATTTTAAAGAGTTGTCTGTCCACGGGTGAACACCTCATATCTGGCCACCCTAATACAGATATTAATCTAAAAGCTATAACACAGAGTAAGACTTAAAAATGGTTGCTTTGACCTGTGAATATACTCACATATACAGAAGTGTTATGACCAGAAGCACCAGGGTCCAGGTCACAGACAGAGCTGGGAGATCAAGCATTGTAAGTCAGCTGTCAGCCTTGCGCTGTATTCTTCAGTCTGAAGTCAGTGGGCTCCAGCAAGAGTCCTCATTAACGTCGCTGTTGGTTTGGGTTTAGTCATGATCAGGAGTTGGGCGTGGTCTACAGGTGTGCATGGCGACCAAATAAAGCGTGAATCGACAGGTTATGACAGTTTTGACACTTCTGACATACGTTTTCGTGTTGGGTCATCGGTGTTAACTGCACTAGGCAGCAGAGGCTACATAAACCTTCAGCCATTCCGTTGTTGAAAACATACATGAAAACGACGCAAGACACCAAATGCAATTTCTACCGTAAACGGGTTCGAGTGTCAAACTGAGTATCACATCGTTTCTACTCACCTTTACAACAGAGTACAGCCCGAGTTGGATATCAGTGACTCAATTAAACAAACACAAGCGCACAATAACATTGAACATTTATTTGAACAGTTTACAGTGACACCCATTGGACAAAAAGAGAAGCAGAGAGACCTCAGGCTGGAGTACTGAGACTGTGAAGGTTACTTTCTGTATCCAG
>NW_015526629.1:0-895 GCF_001515645.1 Sinocyclocheilus grahami
TTGAAAACAGTTGTGCTGCTTCATATTTTTGTGGAAACCATGATTGTTTTTTTCTTGTTTTGTTCTTCCAGGAATCTCTGATGAATACAAAGTTCAAAAGAACAGCATTTATTTGAAATCGAAATGTTTTATTATAAATGTCTTTACTGTCACTTTTAATGAACTCCGTGTATCCTTGCTGAATAAAAGTATTAATTTATTTTTAAAAAATCAATCAATTAATCAATCAATCTTATACAGTAGATACATTTTCACATTCAGCAACATAAACAAAATCATTATTTGTAAAAATAGAAAAAAATAAAATTGTCTTATTGTTTTCAATGTTTAAATAAAAACATTCATATGATGCCTAAAACAAATGCACTATAAAAATTATTTTTTGAAATAAAACAAAGCCTTACTCGGAGTACATTACACAGAAAATGCTATTTTACTTTTTCTACTTCACAAATGCACAGTTAATCAGTGTGTTGTGCTGTTTCTTTGTAATCGTTTGAAAAGTTACTAGCAATTTCTGAGCGAAAACTGTTTCTACACCATGTTTTGTGTGTATTGATTGGGTCCTTTAGCAAATATAGTCACAGTTATGTTAATCAAGGATAGATAGTATTTTATAAAGTTCCAACAACTTCAAGGTCACAAGTTCTCCATCCACATCATCATTCTGCACTCTTTGACCTTGTGGGGAGGTGTCTGAGCCGGGATGGGATGGTCGGGACCAGTGGTGCTCCCTGGTGTGCTCTTTAATTAAAGGCCACCATTAACAGGATTACTCACTGTAGGTACCCAGCATCCCCTCTAACGCCGTATGGGCCTTATCTGGTTCAGCTGCAAAGGTCCACCTGAACACAGCATCCTCAGCCATGCGGACAGCGTACCAGGTCTGCTGAGA
>NW_015526630.1:0-895 GCF_001515645.1 Sinocyclocheilus grahami
CTTAAGATTCTCCTCCTAACCTGAACTCTTATCGTTTTTCCTTTCATGTCCATTTATTTTATAATACTTTCCTTTTTTAATATATAATTGTTCCTAATTAGATGCATTTCATGCACTTTTGTAACCTCTGTACATATCTATACTTGTATATTATATTAAAACTACTTTTTGGCAACATCACTAAGCCTCATTTATTGAACTTAAAAAACTTGATCACTTACATTTTGCACTATACTACCATTAACTACACACTTATTTGCTAACTACATAGTCAAAAACTACACAGTGAATCATTGTTCATACATAAGATTTGTGGCTGTAACCACAATCAATGTATTTTTCTTTATGCATTGTTACTTTACATGTGATACTTCCATTTCTACATCTCAACACCTGCAACCCCACAATCTGCTCTTTTGTGTTATTGATTGCAACATCTTGGAACATTTTAATGGTATCTACACTTTTATTATTATAATACATAATTACAACAGTCTATAACAAATATTACCAAGGTTTGTAAAAAGTGCTTCAAATGCTTAAAATATTTGACTTTTTGGAAATGTTACTCCTAAAAACCCTTGGAAACAGCCATATTTTACAAAGCTACTGAAAAAGTGCTGTCTGTGTTTAATGTTAATCCATTAAAAATGAAATAAAATTTTCATGTCTAAATAATGTTTGTATCTTTCTCAAGGATAACTCTATTTTTAAAGAAAAGTAGGCACATTTATTTTACATTTGTATATTCAATATTTGCACAAACCTGCTATTTTGCACTATTGCTTGTAATTTGCTTATTCTGAAATGTTGTTGGGTATTGATCCTATCTAGGGATGCAGGTATCGGGCCGATACTGGTCTCCTGTACTCATACTCGTACTCGTTAAAATGCC
>NW_015526631.1:0-895 GCF_001515645.1 Sinocyclocheilus grahami
CCTCTGTTTTACTCACTATGATATTTAGTGTCATCAGTTTGGTCTGTATCAGTGTCGTGCAGTTTCTCCTTTGATTCTGTACAGAATATTGAAAGGTTATTCTCACAGTTTAATATGAATCTGCTGTTTAAAGATAATATTGCTAAACATCACTGAGCTTCTCTCACCTCTGACTGTCACTGTGATCAAGGGTTCTGCTGAAGGCTCCAGAACTCTGTATGATCCTGTGTCTCTGGCTGTAAAGTTACTAATGATCAGGTTTCTATCTCTGATGGTGATTCGTTCTCTCTGAACTCCATCACTTCTGCTCCAGACCTTCATCCACTCTGTGCTTCTTCTGCTCTGATGCTGCACTTTATCAGCTTCTGACAACAGAACATCTAACTCCAGCTGCTCACCGATGCTCACAGAAACCTCATCTGAGGAGAAACACAGACAATCATTATTATGATGCTGTCACTCAATTAAGGCCATAAGCACATATTTAGGATTGGAGGACCAGATGTAATCATTCATTATGTAGATGAAATCAGCCATCAGAAAAACCCATATTGGTGACTAATATTCAGTCTCTGCTGGTTACATGAAATATCACACAATTACTAAAGGAAATCCAGAAAGCAGATGCTGATGTTTGATCAGTTTTGTCTTTACCATGAATATGAAGCTGGTACGTCCTGATTAGTCGCTCCAGCTCTGTCTGATCATTAGTGTAATAGACTCTCAAAATATATTTCCCAGCGTCACTGAAGCTCAGATTCTTGATGACGACATCACAGTTTCCTTTTTTAAATACTCGATCACTACATTCTTCAGTCTGACACACATCTATGTTTTCTGACCGACTGAGTAAACTAATAACAGAAATCTTATTAGCCTCATATTGACATGTGAG
>NW_015526632.1:0-894 GCF_001515645.1 Sinocyclocheilus grahami
CACACACACACACACACACACATCACAGCAGCGGTAAATAAAGCCCATATAGGCCTGTGCTGAAAGGGTATAATTCTCCTTGGTGTAATCACTGGTTCCATAAATTCAGTAGCCTAATTACTACTGTCAACAACAACATGACAACAACGCTTTGAGTTCAGTGTGTTTTTACAGTTTTTCCTCGTTTGACTCACCAGTGCAATGAATACAGCTGAATAGCCTGCTGTTTGTGATCAATAATTGTTTCTGTGTACATCAATATCATTAATTGGCTTCTAGTCCAGAGGTCAGGGGTGTCATCGTGTTATGTAATGTAACAGGATTGTATTAGACACACACAGGCACATCAAGGGAATCTAAAAATCCCAGATGTTTGAATAAATTGTGTTTCCCTTACAAAACATAATTGTGGCGTACCATGGTACAGTGATGGTAATATCAGGATATTTAAAATCACAAAAAGCAGAAAAAATTAATACCATGGTATTCTTGGAAGTACCATGGAGTACATTTAAAAAATATTTTTCAAAGTTATAAATGAAACATTTTGGAGCAATTTTTTTTTTATTCAATATTTTGCTGTTTCTTTGTAATTGTTTGTGAAGTTTGCTAGCAATTTCTTAGTGAAAATAATTTCTACACCATTTTTTTGTGCACACTGTTGTGCACACACAAGTTGTAAATAAAGATTATTGGAGTATGCTTTACAAGAAAATACCATTACAGCCTTTCTAATTAAAAATTTAATGTTTAATTCAATGTGTTACTTGATGTTTCTTTGTAAATGTTTCTGTATTTAAAATACCATGAATTTCAGTATTTAAATCTTCATGTTTACCATGGTACATTTTTATGATTCTACTTTAATCATCTTGTTTTATAAAAAAAAAAAAA
>NW_015526633.1:0-894 GCF_001515645.1 Sinocyclocheilus grahami
TTTTTTTTTTTTTTTTCAAAGTTGTGTTGCAATTCAGAGTTCATTGGACCAGAGGCTGTGCAGCTATCAGAAAGGAAGGGCTACGAGAGGCCAGTCCAGCCACTGATTATACTGCTTGCTTGCTCGTGCTCTCTCTCACTCATTCTTGCCCTCGTCCCTTTATTCTACAGGTTATACATTTACAGACAACCTGTCAATAAATGTTCAAGCTGTTTGATTCGGTGAACTTGAAGAGGTGATGCAAACCTGTCCATTGAAAGAAATACTGCACAGAGACTGAAAATGGGTCAAGATTCAACAGTTCTCATCTATTTGCAGTACATTAACATTTTTTATCGGCTATGAAATGGTATTTTGTATCATTTAAAAAATGCATTTTGTATCTGTGATGATGGAAGTAGGCTACTTTTCTCATATTTGTGATATTTAGATAAAAGCTATACTTTTCTGGTTAAAACCTGTCAAGACACAACAAAGAGGTTTTTGCTTGTAATAAGTCCCTTTGATGACATTTAGGTGGGCGCTTTAGTAGATGGTTTGTAGAGATTAAGATTATAATTTGCAATCCTTCTTATAATTTATCATATATTATGTTGCAGGTTCTTTAAAGGCGTAGTTCACAAATGAAAATTTGCGGTGAATTTATTCACCCTCATGACATATGTAGGTGTCTTTCTTTCTTCAGTAGAACAGTAAAGACGATTAGCCGAATCCATGGCCATTGGTGATTCATAATAAGTCAATGGGTGCTGTCTCTTTGAAAGTCAAAAAAGCAGGTAAAAGGAAACACAAAATGAATAGCCTACCTGTGGCTTCTGATGATATATTGAGGTCTAATGAAGTGAAATGATCAGTCTGTGCAAGAAACTTAACATTATTTAACACATTATCATC
>NW_015526634.1:0-894 GCF_001515645.1 Sinocyclocheilus grahami
AAAAAAAAATGTGTATGTCAGTTCAAGTAAAAGTACCCTGAAACCCTGAAAAGTACATTTGTTTAGATAAAGATGTTAAATTTTTCACCAGCACGTTGGTGTATCTCATATGTCCCAGCGTTCAGCATTATGGTTTGCAGATGGAGGACAGAAGGAACCTGATGGTGATGTGCACATATAGTTAATGGTTGTGCATGTTGCCTGTGAGTGTCTGTCTGTGATCTGTATATTATTTCTGCACACTCAAGTACTTGTTGCCTGTGGTTTTGGTTTTGCTTTGTAGTCTTGAATCATCATGAGGAAGAAGTGTCTTTAGTCTACATCTACTTTTCCTCCTTCTTTGTTGTTGTTGTTCATCATTTACTAGTTAATTCTGTCTGCAGCAGTGAAAATTATGAATTTCAAAGCAGTACTAGATCCAGCAGTGATTGTTAACTCGCAGTTCACACTCTGACAGAATAACACCGTGTGTGTTTCAAGTAACAGAGGTCATACCAGACATTTACCAGCAAAGACTATGAGAATGCATAAAGAACCTTGCGGCTTTCTGAAGGAAGAACAGAACAGAAGACAAAACAACCATCAAAACAATGATAATAATAATAATAACATCTCTTTTGTAGTTGAAATGAATATTAACTTTTATTACATTAAGACTTGCTACATCCTTTTTTTAAAAGATAAATGTATAAATGTTCCCTCTAAGCTGCGCGCGTGCGCAGTGTTGCCAAATAATTTTCAGAGGAAGTTGCTAAAGGAAGGTCGATTTGTTGCTAAAAGTTGCTGAATGTAGTTGTGATGTCATTGCGCAATGACGTCATTACGTAATCACGACGCAAAATTTTGTCACTGCACTCTTAAAAATAAAGGTGCTTCAAAAGGTTCTTCAAGTGA
>NW_015526635.1:0-894 GCF_001515645.1 Sinocyclocheilus grahami
ATAGATACTGCAGCTAGAGTTTTTGTTCACACTGCAAAATACAAAAAGAACCACTACATGGTAAGTCTCTCTCCAAGATCTTAATCGGCAGTAAAAGTTATCGTGCCTTCTTCCGTTGAGTGGGAACAAGGGTTTTCAGCTGTGAATGACATGGACCGCCAGTCCCGTAATAAGCGGAGGCAGAGAACAACCACCAACACAGTGAAATTGCATTTTATATTCATTTATTCTGTTTGTTTTATATAATGTTGATACAAATGTATTTTCTCAATCTGTTTAAATGCATTTTGAATAAATTGAAACAAACTACATTTATTTTAAATATAAAAGTCAACATATTGAGGCTCTAAAATAAAAACTTTAAATGCAAGAATTTGAATGCAGATTTGTTTGGGGTTTTGCCATCATCTCATATGACCAACCGTGAACAATCAGTGTGTGTAGAGACATAAAGTTTGTACATAACATAAAGTAGTTGACAAATTCACCACTGAAAACAGCATTTTGTCATATCAAAACTGCTGATTGTCGATGTTTAATAATTAAGCTTGACATATAGCATGTTATACTGATGGAATGTTGAAAATGCAACCAGTAGTCATTTCATTAAGAAAGCATATTGTTATTGCAGTATTTGTTGATGTGAAATGTAACCCCAATTACAGAATGAGCCATTTCCCCAGATTTCCTTTCATCCAATTACAGCTGCCTGCAATGTGTTGCCATGGCAGATTATTGAAATTTAGCCTTGAATATTAAACTGCGCAGAAATACGGTTAAAGAATGATTTAATGCGAATAAATGAAATGTCTCTATCACGGCAATGTCTCTTAAGAGAGAACTAATAAAGATGTGAAAGATCTACTCTTTTTTTGTTAAAGACCCATGGTGTCT
>NW_015526636.1:0-894 GCF_001515645.1 Sinocyclocheilus grahami
TATATATATACTGTGTATGTATATATATATATATATTACAGAATAAGTATGTTGGTCATTCAGCATAAAATATCTGTTATGCTGAATGACAGTGGACCATTATTTCACCCATATTTTGACATTTTATTTTCACAAAAGGTATTTGAAACATTTATGTAAACATTTGCATTTAATATGCTTTTTAAGTATATAAAATCACTTTCATAAATTAAATTTGGCGTGGACACTAAAATGGGACATCTCGTCTTGGACTCGTATATAAATAGCTGCTTTTACATTGCTGTGTATGTTATTGCCTATTCTTGCCCAAACTTGTACAGGATGTATGAAAACATGTTTTTATGTCTCCTTCAGAAGAATCGGGTTGTTATTGGAGGACCAGGAAGCTTTTATTGGCAAGGTAAACTGATTTATTTGATTATCCCTCTGTGAATTTGACATTGAAAAGCATAATGGAAAAAAGGGAAACAACAATGTGCTCTGTCAGGATTTTTTGTGACTCAAAGAATGTCTGCTGTGTCTTCAGATATAGCATTCACACAAAACCGGCCAGTGAATGTTTGCACAACAATGGCAATGCATGTTTCAATTTACAAATGTGTCTTTGGTCCCCGCCTGCCAGAGAAATGCTGCTCAGAGGAGAGGGAGCTATGTTTTTGAGTCAATAAATAATGCAGAATGATATGCTGTCTCCTTCCGTGAAGATGTGCCTGCTGTTTCATTGAAAGGTTTTGTGTTGCACTGTGCGATGTTGAGATGGCTGTTTACCGAATCTCAGCTCTGTTATGACCTCATGGGCTGGGGTCATGGTAGGAACCGTGCCCAGAAAAGGCATTTATTCTTTAATACATCTTTCATGAATTTCATGACCTGCAGTGATCATTTTAAAGGTTC
>NW_015526637.1:0-894 GCF_001515645.1 Sinocyclocheilus grahami
CACATGATAAACTTAATTTAACTCAAACTGAAAACCACTTAAAGTCCATGAATTCATACTTCGAGTACAGCATGGCTAAAGATTCCCCTCGATTCTTTTTTTTTTTGTGTGTAATATGACAAAAAACAATATTGATGGAATAATATGATTTTTGAATTACTAGAAACTCTGTGACACATCTTTGCCCCGAATATGCCTCTTTTCTTGATTAATGTTACTTTCATAATAACGTCCAGATAACAACTTCAATGTTATTTGGCTATTAGTAATTGTTTATGTACATCTTGGAGCTCAAATTTAATTTCATGCATATTGTCCAGTATTGTGACAACACAAACTTCAAAGACAGAAGTTTTGAAAGGACTTGTTGTCTGCAGACTGAGTTAGAGAAGAGAGAGCTGCAGACTGCAGAGATCACGTGAGGAGAGACTGGAGGACTGGATTGGGGGATGTCAGCCAGATGGGACTGATTGTTATTGTGTTCTCCATGGGTTGCAGTGTGTGTAGCCTCAGTCTATTTGTGAGCAGCACTACACATGATTTAAACTGTAAGTCCTGTGTTTCCCCTGAAACACCGTCTGTCAGAATGTCTCTCCTTATATGAACAAAGAGGGATGAGACAATAAAAATGAGATTGAGAGAAGTGTAGAAGTGAACGAAAGAGGACAGAAATGGACAATAAAGGGTGTTAAATAACAATATCAAAGGAAGGAAAGTGTTTCAAACTATATATAAAAAAAAGAAATAGCGAGAAAAAAACATGTAGCTTTTTAGACACATTTTTTTGTCCTTGAAGCAAATCTGTGATAATAGCTCACAGTGTGTGTGTAATTAAGGGACACTGGTAATGCCTGCCAGGAAAAGTAAGACTGCATTGGTTTCATGGCCTGTGAT
>NW_015526638.1:0-894 GCF_001515645.1 Sinocyclocheilus grahami
TAAGATTCACGTAATAAACACACACACTGATTTACCGCAGTGACGACAATGAACTGAACACTCTCAGATGTTTAATACTCCTCATCTTTCATGAATAGTTTAGCCTAAGTACATGTGTATGGCTGCATGTTACACTATGGAGTAGCAATTACTGTCAGTATCAAGAGGAGAGTGCTGCCCGTAAGCATGACTATGCTGCTCTTTAATGTCATATTTTACAGGCACACAATCCATAATTTAATATCTCAGTGAGGGACTGGAGGTATTACAACACCAAGGTGGGCATGGTTTCCTAGAAAATCTGTAGTCCCTGAACTAGATTCAGAACATACATATGTACATACTCATACTCAGGCTGAAAGATCTAAGTCAACATTCCTTAGCTGTCACTATACTTTAATATTCATTTAGAGGCTAAAATGAGGTTTATTTTTAGAGTGCCGTTTGAACCGTCTGAACAGATGCAGTGTCTTATACATGCACTGATTTATTGCTATTTAATTACAGTGCTTACGAGGCGATTGATATTCCTGTTCTTTTTATTCTCCACACATTTCTGCAATTAATTCCGCTTGAGCCATTTAATATGCAAACTCAATTCAAACTCCTTTAAATCATTTCTAAAGTCTTAGCTGTGTCTTTTTTTCCTTGAATAAATTTTGGAAGAGTTCTCCCATTTTCTCACAATGTTTTTTTAAATGAACATACAAGCATAAACCTTACAGCGGAGTAGTTACAGTCGAGCCTTACAAGCAATTTAATTTTTAGTCTTTAAATAATTTAAATATATCAACATATTTTGAAAATAAAACATGGTAATTTTCTTTGAACATTTACATTTATGAAAGCAAAATATTGGAAAGATATCAAACTATTTTCAAAGTCAACAAAAAA
>NW_015526639.1:0-894 GCF_001515645.1 Sinocyclocheilus grahami
GCAAAAATATCTGCCAATGGGGCAAGAAAAATAATCTTGTTTAGCTTTGAATTAAGATGATTTTTCTTACCCCACTGGCAGATATTTTTGCTTGTTTTAGGCAAAAACAAACACAATTTTGATATATACTGTACATATATATATTTTTTAGAAAATACCTTAAGTCATTTTACTTGTCAAGTAAATGCATTTTGATTCAAGAATGTATAGATATGTATACTAAGAATTTATACAAAACATACTAAGCAAGAAAATCTTTTTTTGCAGTGTAAAGTTGGTTTTTGCTGACATGTGGCTTTAACTTATTGGTCATATGATTTATTAATATTTTTTTTACAGTGTAGCATAAGTGCCTGTAATCAGAGTGCTTGTTGGTGTATGTTTCGGACAGTAGTGCAAAAACTGATGTCTGCGGTCAGCGCTCAGAGAGGCAGCAGTGAAATGTGTCGCACCTGCGGCAAAGTACATCGCCGCCTGAACTCAACACCTGCTGCACTTCAGCCGAATGGACACGAGCTTCAGACTCACACCCGAGATAATCAGACCGCTTTTCATGCTTTCATTCCTCTCGTCACTGAACACAGGTCAGACACGCATGAGCTGATTCTGTGCGGGAAGCTCGATGTGGCGTTTTATGAATGAATGGAATCAGTCAGAGGTTCATAACTCGCCAAGGAGCTTCTGCTGCTTTGATGTCTGTTTTCCCAGCTAACAAATATATGTTCTAAGAATGGTTTGCTTACATTCTTGTTTTGATTCAAGCGTTTTTTAAACGTTTTAAAAACTTTTTTACTTGGTTACGCAAACGTTACATTGTATCATTCTGCACAAAATCATTGGAATGTTACTTTTGAATGTTCTCTGAACTTTCAAAATGTCTGTTTTTTTTTTTTT
>NW_015526640.1:0-893 GCF_001515645.1 Sinocyclocheilus grahami
CCGGAAAGCAGTGTTATACTGAGAACAAAAGCTTTGAAGTGTAACCCACTTATGATGTCTGTCTTTTCCCTAAAGAAACAGTGTTGCGTGTATGTATAGGTTATTCACAGAAAATGTCACAGAGAGGTCAAAGCCCACATCTGTGGGAACACTTGCTCTATGGCACGTTATCTCATTCAGCTTCACTACTCTGGGGTCACATATCACACAACAGACAGGATATTGTATAAGATCTACAAGCTCATCCTGGTGTACAACTCAAGTCTTTATCTATTATAAAATGTGGGTGAACTGCAAAACAAAATAACATCACATAGTTTGGATATTTGCTACTGTCAGCTTCAACTGATCTAGAAAACCAACTGCTCTCAAGCTACATTAAACATGCCTTTAATACAGCATTCGGATTGTATTACAAATTCAGCTCAGACATTCTTCCCTCCCTGTGGTGTTTATTTCCTCAGTAGTTTAAAGTCGCTAATCAAATCTCATGCCGATGCATCGCCCCAGGGTGTTTTCCATGTGAATCTGAATGAAATCCATCAGTCTGAGTACAGCTGTTGCCTTAGACAAAGATGAACACGCTGCCATTCAAAAAAAAAATCATAGTTTAACGTACAAAGCAAAGGGTGCCTACACATAGAGTTTACACTGCATCAAAGAACACTAAGAATCCATTGATTTCAAAGGGGATGGTGCATTACAAGGACAATAGAGGAAAAACTAAAGTTTGTGAACACTCAGGCATGTGACTCAATTTTGAGGGAATCCTAACTTGCTGCAATATGCCGAGTTTATTGACCACTAAGAGGCAGGTCTAACTTTAAAAAACGAATTATGTCTCATTGACAAATTGATCCATCACTGATAAAGACAAGGCCAGATCTTTCAAA
>NW_015526641.1:0-893 GCF_001515645.1 Sinocyclocheilus grahami
TTTTTATTTGGTAATGTAATTTCTTGTGTGTTATACTAGACATGTAGGAATACAGTATAATGTTTATTCAATGTGTTTTTTTTTTGTAGAATAATAAGTTTGTAAAAGTCAACGTCTCTCTCTATCTTTCTCTCTCTCTCTGTTCTTTGTGTTCTTAGAGAAAGTTCAGGCTCAGACGTGCTCAGCTCTGTGTCTGTGAAGAGTGACTGGTCAAAAGATGAACCACCGAAATTCAGTGAGAAAAAACCATCACCTACCAAAAGGTATTTAATGTGTTTTGCATTACAGCGTAACATTAGCTAAATTCTCTGCTCTCTGCTTGACAAAATGAAAAGTCAATTTAACTGCAAGCAGAACATTTAACTAATAAAGAGTACTGTAAATATGTTTGACTTCGATGTGCATTGATTAAATCATGGTGCATTTGTCCAACAGTATCTGTATTAGGTGCTTTAGGTGCAGAATTGACCATAGGAATGTACTATTATGCTATATGAATAGTACATAATTTCAACATGTAGAAGCCTCTTTTATAAATTCTGTGTTGTCACCTTGTAAACATTTGCATTGTGTGTGGTACCGCTAAACTTGCGGTTGGGTTTGCTGTCTATGCAGATGGTGGTTAGCTCAGTATCGCTCTGATTCACAGCAATTCTTTCTTTCTTTTCAATTCTTACATTACTAGTTACATTTCTTTTTTCTGTAGCTACATCCATGAAATTTACATGAAATCCCAGCATAAACGCTCCCGATAAATATTTGTTATTAAAGCATCAACATTCACAAAACAGTTAGTTTTAACTAAAGCAAGCATAGGCTGCTACGCTTGGTTTATCACATGGTTTGGCATGGCAGAATGCCGGCAAATAGCGCTGCTTTTATAATCTCTAAAA
>NW_015526642.1:0-893 GCF_001515645.1 Sinocyclocheilus grahami
TATATATATATATATATATATATACTATTAAATCATAAAAATTCTAATTAAAAACAATAAAAATAAAACTCTTACTAATAATTAAATGATAAAAATGCAAAATAAAAATAAATAAATCATTCAATAACAAAAACCAATTAAAATAAAGCACTTAGTAATAATTAATTAAATCATTCAAATGTAAAATCAAAACAAACTAATAATTTTAGAATATAAAACAAACAAAAACATTCGAAATAAAAGAATGAGTAATAATTAATTAAATCATAAAAATGTACATTTAAAATGAATAACATAAAAAAAATCTAAATAAAACGTACTAATAAAAAGCAATAAAATTAATGAACATAAAAAACCAAAATAAAAATAAAATATTTTATTTGTTGTCATACGTCATGTAATTAACCAAGAACTGAATCAGAGAAGCGTGAACATTATTGAAACAATAATAAAAAAATCTCAGGGGGACTTCGAGAAAATATTTCAGCTGTTCATTATTCCTTCAGCTCTCTGGCTTCCTGCATTATGCATCACCTGCAACCATGGCAACGGGGCAACATCCCTATTGGTCGATTGTCTGAATAAATAACCCAAATGCAACACTGTTGCTAATCAGAACAAGCCAACAAAACCAATAAACACTCAGAACAGCATCATGAGCACGAACTCAGAGCAACTGGACAGTTCTGACTCTGATGAATGTCAGTGTATTAAACAGTGAGACAGAGTGAGACAGTGAAGTGGTCAGATGTACCGGAGGTCTCTGGGGCTGTTTGGTCGATTGGCCGATCGTAACCTGCTCTCGTTCCCTCCGACTGAGACTGTGAGCGGACTCAAGCGTCTGTGACAGAGAATCACAGCGGTCAAACACACACACACACACACACACACAC
>NW_015526643.1:0-893 GCF_001515645.1 Sinocyclocheilus grahami
CCAAACTGTATGCTAATTGTCAATCATCTTTGACGATAGTGGTCCAGACAGAAATTTTCATTTAGGCCAGCTGTTGGTTATCGGCTCAACATCCCTACTCCCATTTTGTCCTCTTCAGACGTTTCTTGCTCTCTCAGTCTCATTTCTCATTGTGATTGTCTACAAGTGCTCCCAGTATTGTGTCTGAGACTTTTAAAAAACAATAATCAGTATTTTTTTCTAAACAAACGGGGCGTTTCTCACCCTTGGTCCATGTTATGAACCTCAAAAGTTGATCATTTTGATTGTGAAAGCTTTTCAGCTTTGTTGTTAACCCGAAAGTGTTCCCTGACCTCTTGACATTCTCACAGATGTCAAAGGAAGAATAAATATCTCCTTTGAGTTGCCTGTGGTATCGCATGGGAAGCTTTAAACCGAAATCTCTTGTTAACTGACAGCTCAGGCCAGTTTGAAGTCAGAAGTTTAGTTTTTTTTTTCTCTCTTTTATTAAACTCTTGAGTTATTAAGCTGAATGTAGGCTAGCGGTGGGATGGGATGTGGATCAGAGGTTTGTTTTTTTTTACTTTGCATCTATAATACATTGTGAGCTTGATCTGGGACTGCTGAGTGCCTTAAGAGTCGTGCTATGGATTTAAACATTTTCTCTGACGCTGAGATCCTAAAAATACAGAACTCGGAAATTTAAAACATATCTATGCATCACTGTGTCTGTTAGCCGTTATGAGACCTAAATCCCCCTAAACTCATTTTGTGCACTGCAGAAAATCATTTAATTAGTCATTTTCTTTAATATACATAAGCAAAATTGTATGTTTCGTTAGATGTTAAGTTAGTATTTGTTTTCAGAGAATAAGTCTTGAATTAGGTTAATTGCTCCTATCCCAAATGTAAAT
>NW_015526644.1:0-893 GCF_001515645.1 Sinocyclocheilus grahami
GTGAGTGTGTGAGTGTGTGTGAGAGTGTGTGTGTGTGAGTGAGTGGCACCTGAGGAGGGAAGGTGAGCGCAGCAGGAATCCCCGGTGCGTCTGTTCCCGGCATCCTCCTGCGGATCTTCTTACAGAACTGGCGAATGTCTCCAGAGGAAGTGTCCAGGTCCTTCAGGAGCACAGATAGCTCCGCCCCTTCCTGTCCCGCCTGCAGGAAGGCCCGCAGACGGCCGACCTCTGACCCCATGCAGTCCAGAGCGCTCAGGGTGAACTACAGGTCACAGATCAGTCTGTGTGTTACTGTATTATTCAGATGAGCAGAAAACAGCACAATGACTGAAGGACTTATTTTCATTAACTAAAACTAAGCTATTTTGTTAACTGAAATTAAACCGATATAAAAAAAACACTATTAGATCAAAAACTTAGAAAAAAGGAGAAATGTTGCCTTGGCAAATAACAGAAACTAAAATTAAAGCCATTAAAGAATTGTTCAAATAAAATAAAATATACAAAATTCAATTTAAGAGGTAAGATTTCTCATTTTCTTTTAGATCAACCTGAAGTAATAAAATACCTAAAACTGAAATTATAATTACGAACTATACAGACATACATTAAAATAACAAAAACGAATTAAAAAAATGACAAGAACACAAGAAAGCTAAAAAAACGAAGTCAAATTAAAATGAAAACAGAAAATACAAAAATAAAAATGAATTCAAAATATTGATTAAAACTATAAAAGTATATCAATGATACTTCAATAAAACTACTAACTGAAAATAAAAAAACAAAAACTAAACTAAACTAAAGCCAAAATAAATTAAATTAAACCTAAACAGCAAGTCAAAAAAATGACACAAGCACTTAAAATCATATAGAAATAAACTAAATAAAAT
>NW_015526645.1:0-893 GCF_001515645.1 Sinocyclocheilus grahami
TTAATTTTGTGATTTGTGTCAGTCTTTAGAAAGCAGAAAACCACATTTAAAGCCTCAGCAATATCCTTTTAATGGTTTCCTGTGTGGAGTTTGATGGATTTGTCATATAATATTTAATGTTTTTGAACTTGGACATTTTCAACCCTGTTTGATGTTTAATTTATAGGATCAGGATTTTGGTTGAGTGGTGTTTCTATGTGAAATAGAAACCAAGCGGCTGTAAAAATGTAGTTTGGCTGGTTAGGACAGAAACTTGGATTTACATGAAAGACAGAACTTTTATCATTCATCACCCCATGCCTGGTTAGGACATGGTGTAACAGTCCATGTCTAACAGGCAGCTGTCCTCTGAATGATGCAACAGTGTCTGCCATATTCATATGACGGCTACAAAGTCTCCGCTCTTCTTTTACAGATCTATTTGCTGTCTGAACTGCCTTTAAAACTTGATTCCACCCATAACACAGGCCCACTGTGAGCGAGAATGCTCAGGCATGTGCTAAAACAATAAGCGCAACCCCAGTCAATCTCAGCTCCATTACAAATAACAGCTCTTGGATGTCATTCAGAGACAACGCTCTTGAAATGTTATGAGAAATGCCGCCAGTGTCATCATTGTACTAACAGCCAAATTCACTCACACTGCCAGTTATAAACTACCTGCTAACCGATGTAATGTCCAATCCTAAATTTATGGCCGGCATTCCAGATGAACGCTGCCCCAGTTAGAGGCAGAAGCTCAGTGGCTTTTAAAATTTCCACCATTATGTTTGAACAAGGACAGATAGAAACATACTGCTAGCTTATTAGCTGAATCTCTCTGTTTTCTGCTTTATTGAAAGTGACTGCTTGTTTTTATATATATATATATATATATATATATAATTTCATTA
>NW_015526646.1:0-893 GCF_001515645.1 Sinocyclocheilus grahami
GTGTTGTTCATTAGGCTTGGCGCAGTATTTGTGGTCGTACATTAGACGTGAGCCTCCCATTGGGGTGAGGCCGCTCTGAGATGGCACTTTGTTGGTTCCCATCTGCAGAGACACGGTTGTAGTGTCCACTGGGTCCAGATTCACATTCTTTTCTGTCACCTGCCTCGCCGTGCCAAGAGCAAACATTCCAGCCTACAACAGGACCAAGACAAGTTCATATATTAAAATTGCAACAGTTTCGGAATTTTTAGGGCTTTCTTGAACTTTCTAGAACTGACTGGTGGGCTTTCTGAATTCTTCAGTATTTTTCAGTAGCATAGAGGTGAATTAATGGTGTAAGTGTTTTACTGTCATCAGTAATCAAGCCACACATGGATCCATTTTACTATTATGAGTGTTGGCATAAAAATAAACAATACTTGTAATATCGGAAGAGGACATGAACAGAGTGGTCATCTCATAATTACAGTGATTTTGGCATCAATGCAGCATGTGGCCTCACCATGCTGGCTCATTTGTTAGTGCCCATTTGGAGGATTATGGCTTCTCCATACCTATATTGGGATCATAGAGATGGCGTCTGGTTCCATAGGAGGTCATGCCCTTTTGGCTGGCAAATTTGTTGGAGCCCATCTGTGAATTCAGATGAAAGGTCACATTCAGCAAGGACACATTAAATTGATCAAAAGTGACAGTAAACACATTTGTAATGTTACAAAATATTTCAGTTTCAAATTAATGTATCACAGTTTCCACAAAAATATGAAGCAGCACAACTGTTATCAAGAATCATTATAATAAGAAATGTTTCTTGAACAGCAAGTCAGCATATTTCTGAAGGATCATGCGACACTGATGACTGGAGTAATGATGCTGAAAATTCAGCTTTGCAT
>NW_015526647.1:0-893 GCF_001515645.1 Sinocyclocheilus grahami
AAAAAAAAAAATGTGTGTGTGAAGTTTAAACAGTGAGTCCTCGTGCTGCCTTAAGAAAAGACAAGACGTTTCTTTAAAACACGCACTTCCATTTACTCATGTTTGACATATATTTTAAATATATATTATTCAAATATTTGAATACTTTTACTTTAACTGAATTATTTTCAGCAAATGTGTTGTCATTTAGATGTCACCATTTAAGCTTGTTCAAACAGATTCCACTCCAGCAAACTTCTGCTTTTCAGTAACTGCAAGGCATGATGGGAAATAGGATAGGCTATATCTGCCCTACCAGATTAAAGAGCAGAGCAACCGTTCCCATTTCATTAAGGACCAACTTAATTAATACTTGTCTGTCTGCTGGTCAGTGAACACGTTCTTTCTCGGAGTAAATGATGACTGAAGCTCATTTGTATGCAAATGACAGTGACACAGATAAACACGCTGTATCTGTAGAAAGCAATTATTCACAGTCAACATCTGTCAGTTACCACAGAGTGTAATTTATTCACCTCTCTCGCTCTCATTTCCCCCTTGTTATCTCATTTACTGTGGTTAAAATGATTTCTTGTATGGCATTGGTTTAGTGTAGATGATTATATGAAGTGAAGGTGTAAAAGTCTTCCCAATACAAGCATTCAATTACTACCTATTTTAAGTGTTTATTTTTATTTCTGATTTCTATGATGCACTCACTTCATTGTTTTTATTGCGGTTTAAACTCTAGGAATGGAACATAAATGGTAAATTCCCTACAATGGCATTTCTTGTAAACTGGTTTGAGTTGTAGCATGAAAAGGATTGTAAAGTAAGTCTATTTAAGTCTATCCATAAGTCTATGGAAAGTCCCCACAACTCACAAAAACAAAGTGTGTGTGTGTGTGTGTGTG
>NW_015526648.1:0-893 GCF_001515645.1 Sinocyclocheilus grahami
TTTTTTTTTTTTTTGCCAAATTAATTCACATTCACCTCAATCTCCATTTTGCTTTCCAGTATCCTCATGCAGTTGGAAAGAACACCCTCCTGATCGCCGGTCTGCAGGCAAGAAACAATGCACGTGTGGTTTTCAGCGGGTCACTGCACTTCTTCAGTGATGCTTTCTTCAACTCCCCTGTGCAGAAGGCTGCCCCTGGGTCAAAGAGGTCTGTTATGTAACTGTGTATTCAGACATTAAAAATGCATTGTGGTATTAGGTTGAAATCATATGGATTGTTTTATGTTTGATCAACTGTGAAGTTCAGACCGTTAACAAAACTAACATTGACATGATGAAAGATATACTCTCTATTTGTTTAGAGATGGTTTGATGCATGATGTGTATATTCTTCTTAGGTATGAACAGACTGGTAACCAGGAGCTGGCTGAGGCCCTGTCTCGCTGGGTGTTTAAGGAGGCTGGTGTTCTGAGGGTTGGGGCTGTTACCCATCATCCAGTTGGAGAGAGCACTCCCCCTGCTGCCTACACCATCACTGACCTTGTGGTGAGACATTGCATATATTATTTATATAGGCATTTTAATTAATTTACCAGTTAACATGTGATTTGTGACTATTCTGAAGAATGTCTTGGTTAGTTTTTTTTTTATTGTCCCTACAGGAATACAGCATTGTGATTGAGATGTTGTCTGGTGGAAAGTGGGTGCCTTTTGATGGAGATGACATTCAGCTGGAATTTGTCAGAATTGATCCATTTGTTAGAACCTACCTCAAGAAAAATGGTGTGTTATTATTATATTCTGTTTAATTAACATAAGTTCTCAAATACATGCATGCTACTGTTCAAAAGTTTGGGGTCAGTGTTCAGCAAGGATGCATTAAATTGCCACAA
>NW_015526649.1:0-893 GCF_001515645.1 Sinocyclocheilus grahami
TTATTATTATTATTATTATTATTATTATTATTATTTAGGATACAATTCAAAGTTATTTAAATAACATAATTCTAAATATTTTATCTGTTAAACAAAACTGCTTTTGATTCAAAGGTTTGCAGATTAAAAACTAATAAAATTCAATTTAAGGAATGAATGAATGAAAATGCTTTGTATTTTTTATTTTGTAATTATTCATTTTCCCCCAACATGATTAAAAACAAATGATGTAGATTTATGAAAAGTTATAGTAACATCCGATTGTTACACAGTTCAACAAATAAATAAAATGATAAACAATAACCAAAAGTGTGATCTTGAATTTCTCCTGCATATCTTTAGAAAATGCCATTTTATTAATTTGACAGAAATCCAAAGCGACTCACAAAGCAATTAATGTATTTTTTTCAGTAGTATGTTTTCAGTAATTTATATTTTATTATCAACATCAATAATAAGTCAATGCACTTACTGTAGCCAAATGAGGTCTGTCCTTTTACAAATAAAAAAAAAAACAAGTAAAATTATTCTTTTGGTTTTAATGTCATATTATTATTTACAATAAATCTAATCAAATCAAAATGCATCTGTCCATTGCTTGGTTCATGGTTCTTCTCTGGCATGGCTGTGAAAACCCCCTTTTGGATCTTTTGTTGGTATGAGTGCAGGCTAAGGTTAAAGCAATATTAAGTGCACTTCTCGATTGTATCTTGAGCACTAACAGTGCCTAGCTGTGTTTTCAGTGAGACTTTTGTAAGATGTCTACAAAACCAGACCACCGTGTTACTGATGTAGAAGATGGAATCATTTGGTTGAATGGTCATGCGTCTGACCTCTTCTCTTCTCCATCATCAGATCCCTGTGATGACAGGAGCCTTCATGGACTCATCGCC
>NW_015526650.1:0-892 GCF_001515645.1 Sinocyclocheilus grahami
GACAAAAACAATTTTCCCCGCTTGAGGCCATCAGCTGAGAAGAGAGGCAAATTATCACAAGTGGCCAGTTAAAACACCTTGCACTCTGCATGCAGAGAAACTCAATGGACTACTTTCTGTCTTTTCAGTGGCACAAATCCATGCCAGACGGGGGGCATGTGCCTTCAAAATTAGGAAAAATCAAACTGTCAATATTGCCATTAATGTAGTGAACAAAATTGTCCTGTTTTTTGTTAATATAGACTCTATGCTCCTCATTCACTCACATAGTGTATCTTGTGTCTAGATGTATATCAAAAGTTTAGTTGCATGCCTAAATGCACTTTTTTCAAGTCCTCATTAAAAAATAATGAATCATCCATCATAAAAGCTCACATTTAGAGTCTGTCAGCACTGATAATACACATCTGATGAACACCTTATAAAAACACTTTTCCAAGATTCCACCAGTAAACTGATTTTAACGGCGCTCTCTCATTATGTGCAGTCATAAAACAGGCAAGGAGTTCATTAATTTTGATGGCTAATCTACAGTCTCATTAATTGGCTTCAGTTAATTTCGCAGCCATGTCCTGTATAATTACCTGTGGTACGCACAGTAGCACGTGTGGTATGGACTTCAATACACTTCTAAATGCAGGTTATTATTGATTAGTGACTGCAAAGGGATGTACAGGAGTGTGTTCTGGTCCTGGATGACTCCAGTACTGCACATTTTGGAGGTCTTCCTGATTTATATCATAAGCTCATTACTAAAGGCTCCAAAGACCTGAAATGGGTGTGTCAGATAAGGGAGACACCAAAATGTGCAGTTCTAACCTAGGGTACACTCTTAAAAATAAAGGTTATTCACGATGCCATAGAAGAACCTTTTTGTCTAAATGGTTCCATA
>NW_015526650.1:19402-20252 GCF_001515645.1 Sinocyclocheilus grahami
AAAAAAGTCTACCTCCCTAAGGCTGTTAAACACTTATTTATGCAATCTGTAAAATGAGAGTAAAATAAAGCCCTCAAAGTTCTGCTTAGGTAGTATATTCCCACTTTATCTCAGATGGGGGGCTTTTGCTCTTCGTCAGTTGGGAGTTTCTCAATGGATTTTTCATTAAAACATGAGCAAGATTCAAAGAGCTTCATGAGTGCTATGGTGGGAATCTGTTCTAATGATGTTTAGGTGAGAGTCCCAGACCCCAGGAACGTTCCTGGAAAACCTGTTATGATGGAGACAATTAACATGTATCAACCGATGCCACAGACCATTATAAAACATGAGCATTAGACGATGTGAAGAAGTTTAGTATAACACACGTTCACTCTCTCTGCTCCTCTCACTCCGTTTTTCTTCCACACACACACACGCACACACACACATACACAAACTGGTAGCCTAATCCTCCCAATGTGTAAGTTATCACTCTACTGTAAATGTCAGGTTAGACAGCATACACTCATGAATGATGGATATATGGCATGTCCTAGTTTGCCACGGTTTCCTCCCTAGGCAGCATTACAGAACAGCCTATTTCCCGATCCAGGGCTTAGCGTTTGCAGCAATCACGCATTCCCAAAACTCCCACCTGTGCTTGCATAATAACTACCTAAGCAGCCCATGCAGCTACGCTTGGAGAAAACCAGCAACTGGAGAGAAAGTTTCAGTAATACATTTCAGCAGCACCGCCTTACAGCGGGGACAATATCTTGAAGAAAATATAAAAAATGTTTATGCACCTGTGTAGATATTTTCATTTGAGTCAGCATCGCCCACCCAGCAAATGTTTTTTTTTTCCCCC
>NW_015526651.1:0-589 GCF_001515645.1 Sinocyclocheilus grahami
CGGGCGGGGTGACGAAGCGACCAGGAAGCTTAAAAGCACGTGCGGTGAAACCGGCGTTTCTGTCATTCAGCAAGCGATCTGTGTGTGTGTCAGTCTGATATCTGTTTGTGAGTCTTATTTAGTGTTGTCTGTCATGAAATCTCAAGACAAAACGAGACACCTAAGGTGAGGGCAGCCAGCGTTCAGGCTGTGTGTCCTCCCTGCCCGCGTTACTTTACGGGTGGGGATACACACAGTTTGTTTGTTGTCTGCTTGGGAGCAAGCACGCAGAGTCAGCTCTCGAAAAAAAGGAGCTGACGGCCCGTTTTGGTAGCATTTGTTACTGCCTTGCTTTGTTCTCAGAGGGCTCCTCTTTGAGGAGAGAGCCTTCACTAGCGTTCCTCGCGGTGCCGACCACGCTTTTTAAAAAAAGTGAGTGAGTGACGTGACATGTGGCCAAGTATGGTGACCCATACTCAGAATTAGTGCTCTGCATTTACCCATCCAAAGTGCACACACACAGCAGTGAACACACACAAACCGTGAACACACACCCGGAGCAGTGGGCAGCCATTTATGCTGCGGCGCCTGGGGAGCAGTTGGGGGTTCA
>NW_015526652.1:0-892 GCF_001515645.1 Sinocyclocheilus grahami
AAAAAAAAAAAAAAAATTGGTGTACTAACAATGTCAGACAAAACCAAAATGACATGGAAGTACATGATCATGTTTACCATTGCATAAAGCATTACAGCCTGTCATCATTCTCTAGGCATCTCTTTGAGTACAAGGCAACAGCAATGCTTGTCTAGTCAAACATTGTCACCAAATATAAACTTAATATACATTCTTAAATGTACCCATGCCAATAGTAAACGTTTTGTTTGACAACACCAAATCACCATCAATCATCATGCCAAATCACATCAGTCAAGAACACGCAAGTGTCTACTAGAGTTAAACTCACCTGATTTGGGACTTTTCCTCTGCTGTCATTGCCTGTCCATCTTGACCAGTGACTCCAATCACAAGGCAAGAGAATAACACAGCTGCCACAGCCATGACAAACCCATCACAACTATTTGTTTCTTTTCTGATCCAGTTTCCCCCCATTTAAAATGTCAAAACCTGCTCTTTTAGCCCCTTTAAAATATAACTAACCCTTTATGTAACTTACAATAACAACAGGCCTGTCAATGTTTAATCACTTCTTATGCAGTTCTTTGACATTAGTTGATTTAATTGTCCTACCTTAACGGTCGTATTTAATAATCTCCAGAAAAACGGAAAACAAGTGACTATGTATTTTGGATAAAAGCTTCTGACAATTTCTCGAATTACAACACTGCCTCTACTTGTCGAGCTAACGACGGCTAACGTTAACTAGCACACTTGCCCACGAATGTATTTCCCAGCAGCACTAACGTTACTTTTGATCTCGTTAGACACTCTTGAAACTTCTGGACATGTATCCTGTCGAACTGACTGCGTCCAGCTCCCGATAATCTCCATCCTATCTAGATTTAGCTCCTCGTTTCGCGGAGTTGGG
>NW_015526653.1:0-892 GCF_001515645.1 Sinocyclocheilus grahami
GCTCTATATAGATTCTTCATCTACATTACTGGGCCTCATTCGAGCCCAAAAAACAACACATCATAGAAAGCAATGTCTCCCTTTGCTTTCCAATTCTCCGTCGCAGTCTCCCTTTTTCATTGTCTTAGCCTGTAACCTGAACACCAAGCCTGATGCACTTTACTTCAAGGTCATTTCCATTTTCTCATTTTGTTTCTCAATGAATCTTCTTTCTGCAAGGAGAAAAGAAAATGACCTGTAATAGCACAAAGGAGAACCGTTCTTTGTTGCACACCACTGGTAATGGATTTTTTTAAAGTGGTAACACTGGACAAAAGGAAAGAATGGTCAGATTTACTGTATACGATGTCAGTGTCAAACGCATACAACGACATCTGCCAATTCACATACTAGAAATCATTACATTTGTTCAGAGAGAAAAAAAAATCCAATATGTGTCATGATTCACCCAATCTGAAGTCCAGATGGATGAGCTGATGCATTTTCCTATTCCTAAAAACCCCACTCTTGTGCTCAGAGATTATTTGCTCAGAGTTTCATTTTTACTGAAGTGCATTTTTTAGTGACATGCCATCATGTTTTCACTTTCATCAAATTAAATTAAAATATTTATAAAAAACCTAAAAGTATCTGGAAATGTATTATAGAGAATAATGTGTTTTTCACGATGACTCAGCTCAATATGTCTCAATTTCATCATGCGGAGTATAAACATCATTGAGGAGTATAAAATCTCATTAAATGAATTTAGTTAAAATCAAATTAAAAAGCATCTGGCATTATCACTTGGTTTATAAAAGATGACACTTATTATGATTCTAAATAGGATTCATAGAAATAAAATGGCCCTGAAGTTTCCTTGAATAAAATGTCTGCAATGACTAAAATGAAA
>NW_015526654.1:0-892 GCF_001515645.1 Sinocyclocheilus grahami
AACAGTTTTAAACAGTTCTAAACAAATATGTCTGGATTTTGATGCTAGAGGACAACAGTGGATGGACTTATTTTTTCCACTGAAGGATCCGAAGGGTTATTATGAATTATGGACCGGTACTTTGTAGAGTCAATTTTCAGCTAATTTTCATTTTTGGGTGAACATTTCCTTTAATCTAGCTCTCAGCATCTCCACAGAAGGCAATTGTGTCGCTATTCAGCTCAAGTCAGTTCAGTGTTGATTCAGTTCTGGTCAATAACAGTGTCGATGCTGCAGAGTTCATCAATTATGAAACACATTTGATTCATAATCGATTTAGTGTGTGAAAAATATCTATGAGTAGAAAGCCAATAAAACACGTTTCCAGAAAGCAGCAGCAGTGTGCAACGAAGAAAATGAAATACTAGTGGTGATAATATTAATATGACCAAAGAAAGAAATGAAACCAACTCAAGATCTGACATAATAAAAATGATAGTTGTGTGCAGCCTGTGAGAAATCGAGCTAGAGAGAGAGAGAGAGCAACGAGGGCTGGCGCACACATGACGGACGCTCTGTGAGCTCTGAGAGCTCTGAGACGGCCAATCAGTGCGCTCGGCTCGCCCGAGCTGCTGCAGCGGAGGAGTGAGAGAGGATTCTCCCACACACACACGCGCGCACATACGTCCTAAACGGAGCAGAGCAGCACACGCTCGACAAGGGAGCGCAGACACGCGGTGACAATGGTACGCATGGGACAGAAAGTCTGTTTGGAAACTTTACCATACGCACCCGATGCACATTTTTGGACTTGTATCATTAGGTAATGTGGAATATTTTCTATTTTCGTGCATCGTACAGAACATGTTTTTTTTTGTATAGTATGTAGGCATAGAGTAAGTGAGTTATCTGA
>NW_015526655.1:0-892 GCF_001515645.1 Sinocyclocheilus grahami
TCCATCCATTCATCTATCCATAGATTTCATCCATATGTTGTTCCAACCATCCACATGTCATTAATCCATTCATTCATCCACCTATAGCCATGTCACTATAGTTTTTATCCATGTTGGTCCATCCATCCATATGTTGTTCCATCCATCCAACCATCCATCTATACAGTATGGCATTCCATCCATTCATCTATCCATAGATTCCATCCATATGTTGTCCTTTTGTCTGTCCATCCATCCGAAAACCAGTAAACCCATTATAATCACGGACTATATAAAGACATAGCACTACATGTTGCAATGAGTCGCAACAGTAAACTGGTGCCCCTTCTATTTATGACGTACTTGGTCTACTTTTAAGGGCAAATTGATTTGCAATAGCCACTTTGAAACATCTTGGGTAGACATTTTCAAGCTGTTTATGCCCAGTGTAGACATGGTCTAAGAGTACAAATAGTTGGGGTACACTCTATGGGTGTCTATACCGATAGAAAAACAAAGCCTGCAGTCTCACATTGAAGAACACTAAGACTTTGACACCAAAGACCTCATTACCTCTGCAGTACAGCTAAAAAACCCAGTGAGGTCAGAGACTCAAGAGTGAACCCCATTATGATGAGCAAACCTGAGGTAATTAGTGTCCAACAGCTGAGGTCATGGCCTTCGTAATTACAGAAAACCTAACGTTTTTTAGTCTGAAATTGGTGGCTTATTTCTGGCTATTAGTCACTCATTATTTTGCAATGATTTTGACCTCTTGACTCTAACCAATGTTCATGAGTGGGAATAGCGTGCTTGGTAAAAAGTATTGATTATAAACACTCACGGGGGTGACAATATTTGACTCTTTTTTTTTTGTACAAGACTTTTTTTTCTTTCTTTCTTTCTTTTTTTT
>NW_015526656.1:0-892 GCF_001515645.1 Sinocyclocheilus grahami
AATTAACCTGAGTACAGGCTTGCTAAAACAAACCACTAGCTAACAGTATAGTTATGTTCATGTATATATTTTGTGCATATTTGTGCAGAAATAGGCAACAACAACATTTGCAACCCAAGTTCCAAAATAATGTCTACAGATGTGCATCTCTTCTGATGAGGTTTCTGTAAATCAAACTAGAGAATTTGAGCAATAAACTAATTGCAGACAGAAGATGGTGAGGTGCTTGTGCTATGAATTATTCTGGCATTTGAATATGCAAATTTAATCAGGGTATGGCAATCAAGCTTTCTTTTGTTTTCCAGACGACTCCAGTGAGCTTATTTGATGAAACTTTTCTGTTTGTGACCTCCTTCCATGAGCAGTTTGGAAGGGGGCGTCCGCTGTACTCCAATCCCCAGTCAGCATGGGGTTTGGATTATACTGATGCGTTCTACAGGAGAAGGGAGGCACTGATGCAAAGCAATCTAATTATCCAGTCATCAGCCAGGCCAGCAGGTGGGCAGGCCTCTGAGCTTTAGAGAGGAAGAGAGAGGTTGAATGACGTCCTCACTGCATTAGCAGCGTAGCTATGCTCTAACACATGACATATGGGATGTGTCTCAAAACCTAATGGCATCTAGATAGCCTTTAGGGGCAACGCATACATACTTTTGAAGAAATGGCTTTCTCAAATTGTTAGGAACAAAGTTATGATACCTTCTGTCTTTTAAGTTTTGACAACACCTTATTCTGATAGTCCACTTCTAGTAGACATTAGTAGACATATAAGTAACTACATGTCATCTACCATTCATTAAAGTATTAGTAGACTATCTGATTATTAATTTCTACTTTATTTTGATGTTCCCCCAACAGACATTCTACTGACTATAAGTAACTTTGCAAGTAC
>NW_015526657.1:0-892 GCF_001515645.1 Sinocyclocheilus grahami
TAAATAAAACATTATGCCACACACATATATACTGTGTGTGTGTGTATGTATGTATATATATATATATATAAAATAACAATGTAAAAGTTTTCATATACACGACACTGTAATGCCCCTTTCTGTGCAAAAAGCTCGTAGAAAGCATGAAAAACGATATGAATGAGCTTATTGCATAACGAAAACAAACCCGGAAGAAATGACCCGTTAAGTGACATAATAATGAATTCAACAAAGCATTATTGTTTTATGAAAACTATTTCAGCATTATGAAAAATAGTTTAGCATTCCTACCAGAATGTGGATGTTGAGCACCTAAAGACTAGAAGACAGCAGCCGAGACTGAACAACGGGTCAAACATCACGCTTAATGACCTATTTGCCCAAATCTAATTCAAACATCAACAGTTACGGCGTTTCCGTATTACCGTAACACACGGACTAAATGCGCATAATTCACGGAGAAGCAATGTTAACCGTTCCTTACCCGGTAGAACACTGAGTGCATCCAGGGAGAGCCACTCATAAAGCTGATTCAGTGATTGAGCTCGCATCTAACGAATTTTAGGACGTTTTTGTCTCACAGGAGACAGCAATTAAAATATCATCACCGAGAGCTCAAAAACGACTGTGATTGGTGCCTCATAGCCAGCGCTATGTAAAGTAACAGAAACCACGTGAGAACGACATCAAGTAATGTAATTACAAGACCAGACACTAGATAGCAGTGTGGGGTTAAAGACGGTCTGCCATCGATGCGCGGGGCAAAATGAAATGTGCAAAAGAGAGATTTTTGGTAGATTGGTGGTAGACCAGAAGGTTGGAGGAAGGTAAACTGCCGTGTAATAAGTAATCAGCAGACTATCAAATGTTGGCTAAGTTATAAGGTGTTTCT
>NW_015526658.1:0-892 GCF_001515645.1 Sinocyclocheilus grahami
CAGCTCTTTTGGAAGGTTTGGAGCGTATCTTCAGAGAGAATGTGGCGACTCTCATCACTGACTGGAGAAACATGACGTCTTTGTTTATCTGCGGAGAGTCCTAGTTGAGGAGCTGCCGTGGGGACGAGAAGAATCACTGTCCAAATAGCCGCAGGACTTGAAATGTTTACTCTGATATTGGATCGTCTCCTTCCCTGTTTATGCACTACAGACAACAGTTGCCTCAAATTTATTCAGGTGCTATTACAGAGGAGACTCTTCTGCGTGTGCTTGTGGGGTTGGGTCTCATTTGGGTTTTTTACGATACTGGTGCCAAATCGATACTTTTAAAATGGTACCGGTGCCTGAAACGATACTTAAAAAAAATTGCCGCAAAACAACAGTGGATGACATTAAAGAATGGCTTTTTAATTGAAAAAGTCTTTAAATTGAACAATATATTAAAGGTTTAAAGTATACAGAAATGTAAGTAAATACAAAACACAACAAATTTACATAACAATTTCACAATAAAACCTAAGCCACCCAACAAAACTAAAATAATTTAACACTAAATAACAGTTACAGTACTAATATAACAGCAAAGTAGTCTTTATTCTTGGCAGGGATGCAACAAGACAGTTAGCCCACGGCTCAATATATACCTTGATTTTTAAACCACGGTTTTTGGTTGGTTTTTTTGTGATTTGCGATTTAAAACGTGATTTAAAAAAAAAAAATTTTTTTTTATAAAATTCTGTACACTGAAGTAAAACATGGATTATCATATGTCTACTTAATTTATTTTGAGAGAAGTATTATTTTTTTTTTACCCCAAAATGTTACGCTATATACACATTTAATGTCTGTTTCATTCATACTGGAAGCCAGAGGGCGCCCTTGTGTAGAAACT
>NW_015526659.1:0-892 GCF_001515645.1 Sinocyclocheilus grahami
GTGAGTGAGTGAGTGAGTGAGTGAGTGAGTGTGTGTGTGTGGGGGGGGGATTAGTGGATAATCGTTTCTGTTTTTCACTTCATCTCTTCCACTCCTGTCCGTCTCTTTCTGTGTGGTTTGTGTCTCAGGTTTTGTGGTTCATCCTCAGCCTTGAGTTCAGGGCCGAGCGTTGGATGTTGAAATTCCTCCCATCACTCATTCATCACTGTTTGAAGTTCATTTCAAACACACCTGCGCAGTGCATATAAATGCATTATGAATATTTACTTCTGCACTGCGTTCATGAACATTTAAATGCGGAGTCTGAAGGAAGGTTTGAAACCGTCATATGCGGTAAATGTCAAGAAGTCCTGAGGAAAACGGCTGGTAAATCATTTCAGGAGTCATGTGTTTGGATGTTTGCTGTCATAAACAGCCGTCGTAACCTCAGGCCTCTAGTAAAGTCTCTCGCAGCGGATCTGGGATCTTGGAGAGATTCTGAACGCTGGAGTTCTGAAAGGAATGTAAATCCTGTTCTTTTCCAGCATGAGAAATTACTCATATTTTCAGCATCCATTGACCTGAATATATTTTCATGTGTGTTAGTGGTTGTTGAGTGAGTGATCAGAATCAGAATGAGCTTTATTGCCAGGTATGTTTACACATACGAGGAATTTGTTTTCGTGACAGAAGCTTCCACAGTGTAACAGAATGACAGCGACAGAACAAAAAACACAGATAATAAAAAATAGAACAAGTAAATAAGGAATAAAAATATATAAATTGACAATTGTATGTGCAGATATATTACAATAGACAGTTTTTGTATGTACAGGTACTGAATATTATGTGCAAATTGAAATGTAGGCAGAGTATGTGTGTTAGATAAATAAGTGTATGAGTGAATAAATAG
>NW_015526660.1:0-892 GCF_001515645.1 Sinocyclocheilus grahami
TATTTTAAAAATCTCATATCTTCCCCTTCATCCCGAAAGCAATTATTTTGGTTAAGAACTTCATGGCTTCTTTATTTAGTGGCCAATTAGAAATAATTTTATATTGTATTTATTCTTAATCATGAAATATCTTTTAATTTACAGATCACATACACCAAACTTAAAAATGCTCAAATAAATAATTTCCCTTTCTTTGTGTTTTCAACAGTTTTGCTTGCTAGCTTAGCATAGAGCTAATTGGTTAATAATGTACAGTAAATGATTAGCTGCAACAGGAAATAACAATATCATGTTTTCTTTCCATTGAGGAAGAAAGATAGGATCTTGCATTAGCATTTGGATACAAGACACCCAATTAAACTTGTTATTTGGCCTCTTGGTCAAAAAGCCTCTTCAAGAATGGATGTCGGCATTCCAGGAGTACAATAGTCCCCCACAAACCACTGAAATCTCACATGTTGGTTTGGCTTCATTCAATATTTCATTATCCAATTAATTCCCTATGCCGATTCAAAGCTCTGTCACACGTTTTATCTTGGTGAACATCCTGTTGCACTCAGAAATAAGTAACGTAATGAATGTAAAATTAGTTGTGAACACCATTTCATGTTGACTTAAATCAAAAGCTCTCACTTAAAGTAGATGCCAAAATCCACAGCTGTAGCATCATCATTTCAATTTAATTAGATACTCCCCAAGTTGATTCTCATCATTTCACCCCCAGATGATAGTAGATGCATATTTTGCACAGCCTGATGGCTCCTATTAGACCATCCAAGACATAGAACACTACATAATATTAAAGCTTTTTACAGCTTAATTAAAGTTGCAATAAAAATATTAATTTGCTTTTTTTTCTCCTGCATTTTAATAGCATCATAATTACCAAGCC
>NW_015526661.1:0-891 GCF_001515645.1 Sinocyclocheilus grahami
TGTAAACATACCTGGCAATAAAGCTCATTCTGATTCTGATTTATACCTACAGTGTACCTATCTTGTGATGGCTACTTAATACACCATGCCACAAAACTAAAACATGACATTGGAAGCAAAGCTAAAAAAGTAATTTATCCAGGTGATGGCAAAAGTTATATTTTCAACAGCCATCACTTCAGTCGTCAGTGTCACAAGATCCTTCATAAATCATTTCTAATGCGATGAGTTGGTTCTCAATTATCAGTGGTGCTCAATTCTAAATAATGGAGTTGTTTAGTAAACATTGTTAGTTTCAAGGCAAACTGAATTTGCTGAATGACAAGAGTGAATGAGTTTAAAAAAGGTCACCGTCTCGGTAAGAGGGTGTGGTGTCCCACCAAATGTTGTTGTGGGTTAAATGATTTGAAACCATGACCACACTCTAACCAAACTGTAGACAACCAAAATCTATCTATTCATCTCAGGTAACTAACTAACTAAAATTCAAACTGAAATAAAAACTATATAGACATTTAAAAAAAATAAAATAAATCATATAAAAGACAAAAACACTCAACAAAATTCAACTAAAATGAAATGAAGTAATTATATATATATATATATATATATATTATTATTATTATTAAAAACTATAATAGCAATATAGTACAATGGTACTATTTTAGTATGATGCTAAAACAACACTGGATAGCAATACACACCACAACAGGAAGCTCTTACAGATTTATAGTGAAATAACCTCTAATTGAGTTCAGTTGAGAAGGTCTTTGCTGTAAATGTAGGGAGTGGCTCTCACTCCGGAAGCACAGAAATGAAAGATATAACCCATGATTCAAAACACCAAAACCACAAAGATGCATAGCGCTGGTGTTATTCTAACACCTTCAG
>NW_015526662.1:0-891 GCF_001515645.1 Sinocyclocheilus grahami
CCGGTTCCCGCCTCCTTCTTCCCGATCTACAAACTTTGTTACAGTACATTAATATTTATGTTCATTAAAATGAATGTATGTACATTTGCCCAGTGTATGTACAGTATGTCTACATAAGACACTCACCTGTTGTTCTTCAAAAAAGCCATTCTCAGTTTGTGATTTCATCCTCTTGAAAAGATCACCTCCTGCACAATACTCCATCACAATATAAAATAGTTGAACTTCTTTATCTAAATAAAGAAATATCCCGTCAAACATTTGTACAACTAATAATAAATACATTTATTAGTTTAATAGCTTTATTTCACAGCCAAAAACTGTGCAGATGGTTTTGTTTTTGTTAATTTTGTTATCTTTTTTTAATCTCTAAACAGTATGTGTTTATTTTTAGTTGTTCTGTATAATTTTGGGAGAAAATAAACACTTTGGAAAAAAGAAACCTTACTTTTAATCTGTTCTATCTAAATGAACACACCTTCAAATGAGTCCACATAAGAAACAATATATCCACAGTTTATTTTCTTCAAGATCATGACTTCCTGTTGGACTCTGTCCAGCTCCATCCTCTGAGGGGAACAATTGTAAATTGGACACTTATAAAAATGGCAAATTTTATATATTTTTTAAATCAAACAAAATATGTAATTAATATGGTCAACTGATTTAGTACAGACTTGTTTGTACTTACATCTCTGGAATTCATCTGTTTGATCACATAAGGATCTCCATCTGAGTTGGTCACCAGAAACACTCTTCCTGTACCCCCCCGTCCAACTTCTTCCTGCATGGTGTATCCATGTTCTTTTAACACTTCTACAATCAACATTTAGAGAAATTACCACAATACATACACACATATATATATATATATATATATATATATATATA
>NW_015526663.1:0-891 GCF_001515645.1 Sinocyclocheilus grahami
CTGTATTTTCAGCATCATTACTCCAGTCTTCAGTGTCACATGACTGTCAGAAATTATTCTAATATGCTGCTCAATAAACATTTCTTATTACTATCAATGTTGATTCCTATTTTTGAGGAAACTGTGACACATTTTGTAACATTATAAATGTATTTACTGTCAGTTTTGATCAAGTTAATGCATTCATGCTGAATAAAAGTTCTTCAACAGCTTACTAACAGTAAAATTATCTATATTAATTATTTCATTAAAATATTATTAATGAAAATATTTATTTACATTTAATTTGAATAATATGATATAATAATTAATATAAAAATGTAAAAAAAATATTAAACGTAAAAAATTTAGGTCAGTACATAACTGAAAAATATGAGTGACTCAAATATTTATTTCCATTACTTTTTTATTTTATGATTTTATTAATTTTGGTCTTTATTATATAGGACAGTAAAGAACTGACAGCAAGTGATATGAGAGATAGAAAGAGACAGAGTTTTTAGGATATGGATGTTCACTCATGTATGTTTGTGTGTGTGTGAGGGGCTCTCTCACCGTCTACCGCTGACGGTGGGCTTCAGGCTGACAGCTTCCTCAGACGCCGCCTCTGTGATCCTGAAGCTCACTCTGTGCAGGTCACTGATCCCCACCTCCATGTCCTCCAGCATCCCTATTTCCTCACCTGAGTGACAAACATCTGTGTTACTACAGCATATACCAGCTGTATTCATGAGGAAATACTTATAATAAATAGTTATAATAAAGATGCAATTTTGTTCTAAAACTTAAATTACCATGCAATACAAGCACCCAAATGCATACTGTACAAATGCATAAATACATATATTGTATACAGTTATACAGAGGTTGGATTGGTTTAGTGGGTAATAT
>NW_015526664.1:0-891 GCF_001515645.1 Sinocyclocheilus grahami
ATTTTTGAATAGCAGTTTTTCAACTTTTGTCTGTAAGACGGGACAGCGAAGTCAAGTGACGTGCGACAGCTTCACGTTGACCGAGGGATAGTCCTAAAAGACTCTAAATAGTGAACATTGCGTATGTATTTAGTTTCTTGGTGACATGTTTTGGATCTTTTGTTATACAAGCGTACAACGTGTGATTGTGTGTGTTGTAGAAATCGTCTGCAATAGCCTTCTCTGAACAAGATGTAGCATGGAACATAATTTACCCTCTATTTCCTCTCTAGATAGTAACCTGTGATATACTTGAGCGATACTATAAAAAGAGAAAAACGGCAAAAAACAAGAAAAAAGGAAATGTAAAAAAAGTCGGTACGATGGTAGATGCATTCTTGATTTCGTGAATGTGTCATTTTTTTATTTTGTTTTTGGTTGGATACTTTGAGGTTTTACACCAGGGTTCTTATGCACAGTTTACACACTGCAAAAAATATTTTTCTTACTCAGTATTTTTGTTGTTTTTCAGTACAAATATCAAAATATTTTTAAATCAAGATGTTTACTTGAGAAGCAAAAAGACACAAGTTTTTGCTTAAAACAAGAATTTTTCGTTTCCCATTCGCAGATGATTTTCATGTTTTAAGCATAAACATATTTTTTTTCAGTAAACAAGGCTTAATATCATAAGTAATTTGCTTCTCAACTGAACTGAAATCAATTGAAAATTAAGTGAGGTTTTGCTTTAAAAATACTTATCAGTGGGATAAGAAAATCTTGGTTTGCCTTCATCAAAGGCAAAAAAATAATAATAATTCTTACCGCATTGGCAGATTTTTCTTGTTTTAAGCAAGTGAAAAATAATTAAATGAATCAGTCTTGTTTTACAGTATAAATATCTAAGCATAC
>NW_015526665.1:0-891 GCF_001515645.1 Sinocyclocheilus grahami
TGCTTATCAAAAACACAATCCACTGGAAAATGACACAAAAACAGGTCTGTGATCACCATAACTCTTCTGCGATCATTATACATGCAACACTACCTAGAAATGTTTCATAAACAGGTTTGTATAAGCTATTTTATAAACTGCGGTTCTCCTCTGAGTCAATCTCCTGGCCCATCAGAACATTCAGGCTATTTCCAGACGAATATGTGGAGGAGGAAATGGCAGAATGCTGTTAGTACAGCTGAGAAGCGCATGGAGTACAGCACAAAACGTCCCACCATCTACCAGCTGCTTTCATTGGGTGGTTGCTTGCTTCCACTCCGTGCCAATCAGCATCTAGATTATCCAGCCAAAACTGAAACCAAGTCCAGAGAGAATGTTCTAAACTACTAAAGGAATGTTTTTCATAACAAGATTTATAAGACAGTTAGGTCACAGTAGTTCTGAAGAAATTACTGCATGATTGTTTGAGATGCATATGTGATTACCTATTATTTGGAACCTGAAGGGACGATTGGCAGTTTGCTAATGGGGAAGCACTGTTTGTTGCTGTCTTTTTGTAAAGCAGATAAGATCAATACACAGCTAAAAGGATGAAACAGCATTCACAGCAGCAAATAGAGCTTGAACTTCCTCTCAGTTCAGTGCATATGCACAGTATAAACCATGTTGCTTCTGTCAAAACACAGTGACAGCACATCAAATGTTTGCTTAATGCACACAATGTTTTCTCGATTATCTGTTTAAATGTGGTTTGCTTCACCCAACACAAAAGACATCTATCCCGTCAAACCCAGTTCCCATGGAAGAGTTACAACATGCTGACATGAGATGAATGTCTTTCTTTTAAACAAATACGCCACATGACACCATGTTAAACGACATGATCTCATG
>NW_015526666.1:0-891 GCF_001515645.1 Sinocyclocheilus grahami
AAAAAAAAAAAAAAAGTAAATGATCTATACAATACTGCACTATACTACAAATCACAATAGCGCCTACAGTATATGTATTAACTTTTTTAATCTATTCTACAGTGTTATTTAATGTCCTTTTTTCTTAGTAAAACACTGATTTTCATAGTAGTTTTGTCAGTGTGCATTTGTCAGTGTGTGTCTTTTATTGTCACTGTGTTCTACACAGTTCTAGATTTGGGTCACAGCTGTAATTTACCTCCAGTGCTGATAATTCACGTTCAGTCATCACTGACACAAGAATTACAGAGTGTTGAAAATGATTTTAATTGAACTAATGGTTGTTGTTAATGCTGCAGGTAGTGCAGGAGAATGAAAATGTGGTGTTCTGTCTGGAGTGTGCGCTGCACTACGTGGAGAAACACAAAAGCAGCCGCGGCCTCAAGATGATGTACCGCTATGATGAGGTAAGACACATGATCAGAAACATGCCTGCAGGGGGAGCTGTTGAGACGCTTCTGCTTAAAGGACCCTCCGGGGTTCATCAACCCTCCTAAATGGACTGTTGCTGTCCCTTCATAAAATATTGCGCTCTGGCAGAGTGATACACATTTGGGAAACATATGTCCACATGCAAATGAGTTTGTGGATTCAGTGTTGTATTACAGTTTTTGTCATTTGCTTTTGTTCAATTCTCAAATGAAAAGATTTCTATTTCAAATAAATGCTGTCCTTGTGAACTTTCGGTTTATCCAAGAATCCTAAAAAACATGTCACAGTTTCCACAAAAATGTTAAGTAGCAAAAACATTGATAATAAAAAACGAATTAATTGAGCACCATTAATAATCAATACAATGAAACACCGAATCAGTATATTTGAATGATTTCTGAAGGATCATGTGACACTGAA
>NW_015526667.1:0-891 GCF_001515645.1 Sinocyclocheilus grahami
CTAGAGGGTATTTAACAACGTTACAAAATGTGCAAACTTCGGAAATAGTGGGGCCCAAATGTCGGAGACCACTAGATGCTTATGTATTGCATTGCATATATTTTTTTTAATTCCAAATTTTTTGATGAGCATACAAATTTAAGTTAAATTAAATTTACATGAATGTCAGAATGTATGCATGTCTACATGCACTATTGGTACACTTTGTGCTAAAAGAAATCTGACCTTCAATGGGCAATGCCACACATTTGCAATAACAATTGTAATATGTCTTATTCATTTATCCGTTCTTTATTTTACACGTTTTTAAATGCTAAAATGTTCTGTTTATTTCTAGGTTAAAATCAGATCTGAATTACATTTCCATTATAATCTCTAAGATCATATTGCATATTCAAAAACAAACCATATTTCAAATCAATTTAAATAAACCAAATTTCAGTTTTAAAATGTATTTCATTAGGAGGGTTTCAATAACAGGAGTAATATGAACAATCAACAACACAATAGGAAGCACAATGGTTTTTCCATTATTAAAGACTGAATTTAGATAAAAGTTTCCCATTCAAAATTTATGAATACAAATGGAAATGAAATGACTTTCCAATAATAATTCATCAGCAATGACCTTAATAAATTCCTGAAATCAAATCAAATCAACAAAATGCCAAAACTTGAAAAAATGAATGTGAATCAAACCACCGAAGTTAGATTTTCCATAATAATATATATATATTTTAAAGTAAACCTATGATGAGGATATCAGCATTTATTTGATAAAAAGAACAGCAAAAACAGTAATACTGTGAAATATATAACAATTTAAAATAGTTGTTCTATTTTAATACATTTTAAACTGTAATTTATTCACGTGATTTCTTTATTTTACAC
>NW_015526668.1:0-891 GCF_001515645.1 Sinocyclocheilus grahami
TATATCACTAAAGATGTATAAAAGAAAAGAGCAGGGTTTAAAATGCTTTAAATGGTTTGATAAATTTTCCTTAAAGAATGGCACATTAGGGTGATAAAGGCAATAAACAAGTTATGATATTGCAAAAAATGTAACATTATTTGCTAGTAGTTTTTGAAGTTCAGTTGGTTGAGCATGGTGCTAGCAACACAATGATCATGGGTTTGATCCCAGAGAACAAGCATACTGGCAACCTGTTCATATTTGTTAGTAATCACAGATGATGAAACCATAGACATCGGTCCGGGTAGTGTCATGTTTAATTTGACAATTAATGAAACCAACTTTTTTTTTTTTTACCATTTGTTTACCAACATGCCAGTTGTTCAATTGGCAAAAATTATTTTATAAAAATTTAAGTTTTTATTCTAACGTTTAAGAAAACAAAAAAACTCCATATAACATTTTTTTTAAATGTACCTGTGATTTAGGACATTTATGCAGTGCATGCCACTGTAAAGACTGCAAGTCTATCCCTCACAGCCTTGTTTTCTGTCACATAAAATCAATAGGGCAAATAACCTTACTAAAGTCTATTGTGCAAGCTGAAAATGTATGCAAAAATGAAGAAAGAGTACTTGCTTTCTTTGAATTATATATGAGGGTTTGCTTACTGTTACTAAGTGACAAATGTTTTAGTAATAAGTTAGATGGCGGATGAATGCATGTCACCACCAGTTCACATCTGTTGTACGCTGTCAGACAAAAAGGTACAAAGCTGTCACTGGGGCACTATCGAAAGGTGCAAAAGCTAAAAGGTACATCTTTGTACCTCACTTACCTCTAAATGATGCATATTAATACATATGAATAACTTTTTAAAAGGGTACCACCCATGAGAGTGTACATCAC
>NW_015526669.1:0-891 GCF_001515645.1 Sinocyclocheilus grahami
ACACCAAATAATGTTCTTTTCAGCAGCATCATATGACCCCTTTAATATCAAATGATGTGAACATGCTTTTAAGAAAATGTGCAAGGCAAAATCAACCAAATTTTAACACTTCTTATTAATTTCTCATACAGGGGAAGTTGAAAAGTCTGGGTGGACAGACAAAACCAACAGAAACATTCCAGCAAATTTAAAACTTTACAGTAATTCATTTCCAAACCATTTAGAATAGCATACATTTAAAATGACCCCAGGGCACAGAAAAGGTCCCCAAATTTAGGAAACCCCCTCTTATAATTAATGGCCAGGCAAAGTCAGGCTTTTCTGGAGAATCAACCAGTCGATTGCCGGATCTATTAGACACGCAAACCAGCTCTGGATCAGCTTGACAGCCGTATCGATTGAGCAGCAGCTACTAACGTTAGCAGCCATACAATGTTTCTCTTTCCCCGCCGCGCCGTTACACCTGCTCCCTGCTCGTTCAGATACAGTATTTACACCGGAATCTATAAGATAGCGCCGTGTTTTCCGTCTGTGTTTCTCCGTTCGCAGCATACAGAGCCTAACAGCCCTGAACGTGGGCCACACTGACAGCCATGGCTCGGTTTTATCAACAACGGGGATGATCACGACACCGCGAGCGCATTTCCAGCCCGTCGCGGCGCGTTAAACGCCCGATTGATCGGTATCCGGAGTATCTGCTAACGTTAGTTACCTCGGGTATATTTGCAGCGGTTTAGCGAGAGCTGTTAGGGGTCCTTACCATGCTGTCGCCGGGCTTGTCTTCGCCTTGTGCGGAGTCTCGCGGAACTGAACGGTCGCTGGCGGTTATTCTTCAGAGCGAGCAAGTCGCAGGGATTTCCCTCTCCTCGGGCTTTCAGTCGACGGATTCAC
>NW_015526670.1:0-891 GCF_001515645.1 Sinocyclocheilus grahami
TGTGTGTGTGTGTGTGTGTGTGTGTGTGTGTGTCTGTCTGTGAAAGTGGGCTGTCCACAGTACAGAGAAAGAGAGAGAGACTCCCTGTTATTAGAAATGTCCTTGTACTTATAAAAGTAACGTGATGCTGTTATGAATCGGTGAATGTACCAGATTCTAATAACATGAATCACATTTCTCTTCAAAGAAAATGTCTAAAAAACATGGTAGCATCATCTTGTCCCCTTTCTTCTCTCATCTGAGCTTTATTTAAAGTCAAATTGAAATGGCATTTGCGATGCATTTATTATTCATAATTTGTATTTCACTGAAAAATTAATATTTAGTGCATATAAAAATATTTTTTTCAACCTTGCAAGTAGCGAAAACCTGTTTCACATTACATTTTGATGAAAGATTATGAAGTAATGAACTTTTTCACAAATGAACTGCAATAAGATCAAGAATGCTTAAGGTTTATTTTGATTTTATGTTGAAAATGTTATTGTTAATTCAAAAATAAGTGATTCATATTCATATTTACCATGAATATGAAGTGTGTCTCCATAGGTTGTATCAGCTGTTATTTTCAGTACTTTCAGCTACTTTTTGAATCCACTTTCAAATTTGAAACATAAAAATTCAAACATAAAGGGATTTTAAGTGTAAGTTCTGCAGAGAACTTTTGATTCTTTAGTTATTTAGAAAAATAACTGTATTATTGGTGTTAAAAGAACCTAGAAACCAATATGCTGATCTGATATGAAATATCAATATCTGTGATAAAACCTCAAGAAGTTTTAATTGAGCACCAAAATCAGCATATTAGATAGATTTCTGAAAGATCATGTGACAATGAAGACTGGTGTAATGATGCTGAAAATTCAGCTTTGATCACTGGAATAAATTACA
>NW_015526671.1:0-890 GCF_001515645.1 Sinocyclocheilus grahami
CCAATATTTTTAAGAGTCTACTAAGCTTTGCTTACTTCATGCAATAATTTTTTTAATTAACAATAATATATTTTGTAGTATGTTCTGGATATATTATACCATTTGTGATTGTCAGGATGAGGAGTCCAAGTCATATTTTAGCACAAAAAAAAAAATCAATATAAAACGGTGCTAAAGTAAATGACAAGTTTGCATACATCAGTTGAGCAACTACAGTATGTGGTTTTTCAAAAACCATGCTTTCAGTATACATTTTATTTTGAATCAGGGCACAGTGCAACAGTGATTAGTAGAGACTGGGTTTCCTGATTAATCTGTCTGCATTTGGGGCAGAATCTTACACCTAGGAAAAATACATCCCTCATGACAATCATTATTCACAGCTTCTATATGGCTTACCTCTGTCACAGCGACATTTCTCATGATGATATTGAAAGCTTATGTTTCTTCTAAATCATCTTCTCATCACCTTAAAAGTGGTACAACGTCTCCCTGTAGGGGACACAGCCTTGTAGTGCACAAGTCATCCCAGATGGAGTACAGTGCTTTTCAGATCGGTTCAGATGAGTTGGTGTAGCACAGACAGAAGGAATGCAAATGTGTGCTTTCTAGCAGTCTCTGTTGAGGTAAAACCCATTTGCGCTAAACGGTCGAGAACATCACATTATAGGAGAGAATTGAGCTCTTCAAAGAGCATCCATCCAAGGGACAGCAGTTTCCATTCTTTGATTGAGAAAGAATCTCAAGCTGATTGATTGGTCAGGTACAGAGAATTTAAATATGGGTATTTCAGTTCTATCGCTAGTCTCAGAAATTCAAAGATTGTATTAAGATATCCTCTAATAATTTTTCATATGTTCCATAACTTATTTTGTTCTGGATCAGAGTTG
>NW_015526672.1:0-890 GCF_001515645.1 Sinocyclocheilus grahami
CAACTTCCTGAGCTTCTTGTACTTTGTTTGTATCATGTTGGGTTGGGTATCTACATATTGTTGTATAGCTACCTTAGAGAAAGTCTAGAAAACTATTCTAAAACCCCAGTTATTGCTATGAAAAAGGTAGAGTTCACTGAAGCACAACCTGACTGTTTGTGACAGCATGATCAATAGCTGTCATAACCTAAATCTGCCATTAAATAAACGCGTACAGTGTTTTGGCAGCAACAGCGAAAAAAGAAGTCATACAGAAAAATGAATCACAAAACAAGCCATTAAACAGTAAATATATACAAAACGCTAAATGGCAGGCCACATTTAGAATGAAGAGCATGAAGATACTGAATCTTCAGCTTTATAGCAAAATAAATCATGTCTTGCCTGAGTTGTGAACGTGAATTCCTTCCATTCACTTTCAGACCAACTATTTTCAGTGATGACTGCATCAAAATCTAGCTTATATTTACATATTTTTAACTTTTTACTTATATTATCCTATATATGGTGTAAGGTGGAGGGGAGCTCAAAAGGGTCCCGTTCAAATATGGTGACCTTCCTTGACCTTTCAAAGATTTCAAAGTCAAGAAACTACATGTAAAAGGCATACTTGTATAGGTTTAATAAATAATAGAAGTTCAAACAAATAGTCTACCGAAACGTACACATGGTGATTTGCTTACAATGCAGATTTTTATTTATTTTCTCTCACTGAGAATTCGTAACTGGTCTTACAACTTCTTTATTTTACGTCAAGATGTAAATGAATGCTTTAATGGGAGAACTGAACAGATTCAAAATTAGATTTTTCTTTAGAATGATGCAAAAATAAAATCCAGAAACATATTTTCAAACTCAATAGTCAATGATTGTTTATCTATCATGTCTTA
>NW_015526673.1:0-890 GCF_001515645.1 Sinocyclocheilus grahami
GCTAAAGGTAACTGATTAAACTAAGTACAACTCAAAAATTTGGGGAAAAAAAAGAAGTTAATCTTGTAAAACGCTTGGAATTACATGGTGTAAATAATGACAGGATAGCCATGTAAGCATACAACAATTTCTTTAATGAATACTTTTCTAAAATAGTGGTGATGTTTTCCCATGATGTTTTCCCATGATGCACCACTGGTGTTCAGCCTATAGCAGGCTGAATACTTGCATGCATCACCTAATCATTTTTCAGACAACTTTTGCGCCGTTAACTTCTGCTTCTTTAATGATGTTCACAATATTCTCCCAGTGACAGGGCCTCACATCACTTGGCACAGCAGACTAATTCATTCATCAGATGTGAGTGTAATGCACTGCTACTGCTTCTTAATTAGATGTAGCTCATAAATTCTCACAATTCATTGCTCAGTGAGACAGTTTATGGATCTGTTTATTGAGACTTCAAGAGAATAAGTATAGATAAAGATAAGAACTGTCAATATGAATGTATATAAAAAATAGGGGAAAAAGGATAGGCACAAAAGCATTTCATTATGGCATGAAAGATCACATTAATTAGTGCTAATTGAAGAGACAGTTCTCTTGCACAGGTTCAGCAATGCACATAATTGCAAACAACAGTTCAAACTAAATTCAAAGGTGAACAAGGTTTAATTTAAAAGTTACATTTTCAATGTTTTTTCCTAGCTTATTCTAAAACGAATAGGTATTTTTATTGAATCATAAATAATGTATATAATAACGTACACAATTTAATGATTGCTGTTGCACAAGAACTAGTCATTTTAAATATGTACACTCACAGCCAAAAATCAAAAAATTTGAATAAAAGGAAAGCATGTGTCCAGTCTACATGTTGCATGCACTAA
>NW_015526674.1:0-890 GCF_001515645.1 Sinocyclocheilus grahami
AAAGAAATTGATGATAACTCCTTCTCTCTTAACTTTGGATTTGAAATCAGCAATGTGTCCATGTCTGAGAACCTTGAATTCAGGAATGAAACCTACAAAGTGATCCAGAAATATATGAATTCATTTGTGAGTTCCAGACACTGAGGAATTGAGAATAGAGAAATTGCTTTATTTCAGTCACATTAACCATAATATATTAATTAATTAATTAATCAATAGAAATGTATTTCTGCATTTCAGGTATCCACAATCCTAAATAAAACAACTACTACTGACTTTAATTTCAATCAAATCATTTTCAAGTAAGTTCTGGCTTTATTTCAAGTAGTGTTTTAATGATTTTAAGAGATCTGCTTTCATCCTTGAGTAGATTCTGGGTGAGGGAAGGAAAGATCAGTTTATTTATTTTGCTTAATATCTCATTGTACATTTTCCTTTCTCCACAGGGGTAATTCCTCCGTGATTGAGGCCAACGTAGAGTATGTTTTCACAGACAGTGACATCGGCAGTTTCGGCTTGGTCTTATCTTTGCTCGGACTTACTACAACAGCTGCTCCAACCACCTTTTACCCCACAATTCTGAGCACTACAATCTCAAACAACGGTACTAATGCAGCATGGATTGTGGCTATCATTGTCCCCTGTGCTATTGTCATCGGGCTCGTACCTTGCTGGATTCTTCTTTGCGTAAGTATTACGATGACTGAATGTCAAATATGTGCATTGGAAGTAAAGTGATTAATGACATGTTAATGATTAACATGCAAGCTGTACTCTTTTGTCTTAAAATAGACTTAAATTTCCCTTTTTATTTGGTTTATAATGTACAGCTGATTAAAAGCATGTTCCCTTCCATGATGCTAACTCTCACTTTGTCTGTTTATGTGTTT
>NW_015526675.1:0-890 GCF_001515645.1 Sinocyclocheilus grahami
ATATAATATTTCTATTCATCTGCAGTGAAATCTTTTAGAAGCAATGATTCCATGCTAACAGAATACACAGTGCTGCAGAAGTATTACATCCAAATGGCTTCAGGACTGAACATGTACATTTAAAAAATGAATAAATAAAAACCAACCAAAAACAATATATACATTATGTTGCTTAGACAAATAATTTAGTCAGAATACACAGCTACATCTGAACGGCCATTAATGGAGAAAGATCATCTTTTCGGCCAGATGGTGTAGTTCCAACATTTACCAGCAGGTGCTAATTGTGTCATTATAATCAGCCAAACTTTGACCTCTTGGTTCCAGTAACATGCTACATATACTACAAAGAAAGCTACTGCTTACAACCTTATATAAACAAATTATTGTCTAATTACTCTTATTTTATCTAGGGTAATTAAGAGATGTTTTCCAACAGTGCCCTTGCCATGATGCTCCTGAGAACATGAGAAGAGCCAGTAAAGACTTCTGCGCTGTGACCTAACTTCTCACTATCTGTCCGTGTTCTGAGGAAAACCAGAGGAACAGCTTGTCTCTCTTTACCCCCTGACATGCACCTTCTTACCTTGTCCTCCCGTGGCAATTTCTCAGCCCTGCAAATCAGACATATGGAATGGGGGAAGGCTTGCCAAGAAAGATGCACTAGCAGAGACTGGCGGGCCTTGAGGTTCCTGACAGACATTGCCAGGGAAATGGGACCTTTCTGCCTCTCTGGCAGATGGCTGGAGGAAGTGGAACAGGCACAAGAGAGATAAATGAAAAGCTTGAAAAGACAGATCCAACAAAAGCCAGGTGTTAGAGATGAACCTCCTTACAAACTCTTGATCTAAAGCTTCACAAGCAGAGATTAAACGAACATTTCTGCTAAA
>NW_015526676.1:0-890 GCF_001515645.1 Sinocyclocheilus grahami
AAACTAAGATGGAAACCGTCACTGAATTAGCATGTAATACATTTGACAACTATAGCACACTACTATTTGAAATGTTTATCTTTGTATACGCCATACATTAGTAAATTCTATTGGAATATAAACTACTAGGAAGTAAGCTATACAGTGTATACTGCACAGATGCTAGTATTCCATTCTGAACACAGCTTTCATTGATCAAATGGGTGGGGATGGGTAACCAGCCTTATTAGATAGACAGCTTCCTGTTCAGAAGGTGTTTTGTTCCCTCATCAGGATCCAATAGCAGGAACTGCACGCTTATGATAGAAAAACACTTCCCCCAGAGCAGAATACAGCTCCCAGGAGGCCACACAATGACATCACTGCTCAGAGTTATTGTTCCAGAAAACCAGTTGGAATTAGTTCAGTCAACCCTAGATGTGTTTATGTGTCCTCACAGTGAACACAGAGACCTGAAGTAAAACCTGCCCTTTAGCAGGTTATATTCATGACATAAGTTGCCATGGTTACTAGCATACCCTTAAAATTTCACTTTTCAAAAAAGCTCACACAAATTTAGGTTTGCAGTTTGTTCCAAGTTACCTGTTTTATTTAAGTCAACATGGCTTATTTCTAGCATTAATAGGAGGAAGCATTTTTCACATGCAAGTAATTACATATTTTTCCAGTAACCTCCAGGAAGACTGTCCCTTTGATAAAAATGTCCTGCAAGTTGCTTTAGATGTTCTGCCAAATTCCAAAATATCCACATGCAATTTAGTATATATGTATAATATATGTATAATAATAGTTTTAAAATCATCTTAAAGACTATCTTAAAATCAATTTTATACACCATCATTTTCCTTTCTATAACGTGTGAATATATCCCCTATCGTATTCTACAACAA
>NW_015526677.1:0-890 GCF_001515645.1 Sinocyclocheilus grahami
CATTATCAAAGAACATTAACACTGACTTCAGTCTAGCTGGAGTTTAAGCACTCTCAAAAATAAAATAAAATAAAAAACTATATATTTGCAACACTGTAAAACAAGTAAAAAGAAATATGATGCAACATGAGCATGCAATGCTGCAATCAACACTTTTAATTTCACATTAATTTTCATTTCTTCTGATGGTCTGTATACACTTATTAAATCTTAGGCTATACTTGCAATTGCTGTCCTGCGGAAATTATGTATTAGACCATACAGGGAATGGAGTTTGAGTGTGACCTGCTCTGTTAGAAAAATATATCAAAACAACAACAACAAAAACTTAAAAGGCATTATTTGTTAACACAAGTTATTTAAAATATAGGTAAAACACCTATAAAACATGAAACATGATTTGGTCTTTCTTACCAGTGAGATCCTGCTTAGTAGTTACTAGCTTATTAATAATATTCAACACTCTTCAACAGTCTTTCAGCCGGACTGGAGACCACTGGTCCACAGGTAATGGAGCAAAGGGTTTCAGCAAAGCTGCCATCTCCTACACTCACACATACACATTTTTAAATATGCTGTACTGTAAATACACCGTCTTATCCCCTTAACTAACCAGGTTAATCACCCTAACATATGCAATACACCTGATCTGCCCCAGAGGAGGTTATGTTTTAAATAACAATTATTAATAAAGCAAATCATGTAAAAGTGAAAAGAGCATTGGTGTTTATGTGCTGTCGTCATGTTTCTGAGGTCATTTGGTTCTTATGGTACAACCCAGGCTCTCATCAACAAATTAAAATAAAAATGATAACTGCAGAAGTCAAGTGAAGGACAGTAATAATAGTGAAAGTAAAGGAAATTATGGTTTAGATCCTACGTGTCCGATC
>NW_015526678.1:0-890 GCF_001515645.1 Sinocyclocheilus grahami
AAATGTATTTTACTTGAAATGAGTAAAAATTCCTAGCAGTTTAGGAAATCCATGTCTGGGGCAAGATAAAGTTACTCCACAGATTAATTTACAGAATCAGAAGGTCTTGTATTTGTGAGGAAATAAGCACTTTCTAATAAAATAGCAATGTATTATGTATTTCAGCCCTATATAACGAAGACAGCAGAGCAGTGGACATCGACTTGACTTGTTTTGACACTCATGCCAGTCTTCTTGGCTCTTGGGTCAGAACATCGCAGTCTGTTTATCAGGGTTTATACCTTCATGTTGATCACGTGACCAGCTGTGACATGATTCTAGTTACTACTACTAAAAAAAAAAAAAAGAACAATCAAACAATTTATTGTTGTATTGTACAACATGACTGAAAATCATCCAACTTTAGGTTGACAAACCATGAAACTATTCTTATCACTTAATTGCTTCATAAAGAACATGCTAAATTATATTCGGTACACAAAGTGTAGTAATTTATGAAATCACACACACAAAAAAACCCCTTAAATATTCATATGAAAGAACAAACAAAAACACTTTGCACTATATGCACTGCGATCAATCAGTGCTTCAACAACAAGGTTGACATTCACAAAACTAGTTTAACTTAAGAAAGCTATTCAAAAGACATGGCATAACACCAACACAAATACTACAAAAAAATTATTATTATTATTATTATTATTATTATTATTAGGGGCCAAGCCTAGAATGGGCTGTAGCCCCTATTGTATCTGTACGTTTTCTTCTTCTTCTTCTTCTTCTTCCCAATGGGGGTCTATGGCAGCCCTATGAACGGAACATAGGAAAATTATGAAAATTGGCACACTTGTAGTGATGGTCATGAATAGTGATCTGACCAACTTTGGGGT
>NW_015526679.1:0-890 GCF_001515645.1 Sinocyclocheilus grahami
TCTTTGAGAACATTTTTAAAAAGCTGATAACGTATTACAGTGTAGGAAATTACCTCAAAAGCGAAATATGAATAATTAATTTGAACTAGTACTAATTAATTATAAATACTTAGATCAGCTGCCAGAGGTAACTGTAGCAGAATTAGTATTGAAGCTAATCTGTTTGTCTAGTGAACATTCAGTGTAATTTTACATCAACAAATGTTATTTTCATGGCCACAGAATTTTTTTGATTTAGTTAATTTACCCGACTGTGCTCATAGTCACTGTCTGCCTTCGACGGATTTTCTGAAACTCTTTGATTGCAAAGGTTCTCTTTACATGAGTACCTGAGCACTATGCATTCTAATTAAGCATTTGTGGGCTTGATTACTAGAAATTATGCAAACAATATGCTAAACTGGAATTCATACATAGAACAAAGTATTCTCTAGTTCTGTCATAAATGGAACATTAAGATAATGAGAAACTTAATTGCAGTTAAATGCGTCCAAGTGTTTGACTGCCAGTGAATATAACTTTATGCTAAGTCTGTCATTTATCAAATAGAATAAACTACATCTTATGTAATATAAAGATGGAGAAATAGTGTGTGGCTTAAGTAACATATAGCTAGAAATAAATAATAAACTAGTCTCTGATGAGTTGCGGTCATTTTTGCATTCTCGTTAGTTTTATGGAACATAAAATGAGATAATTAAAAAAAAATATATATATATACGGTTGGCTGAATTCAGCATCTTTTACACTGGCTTGCCAACCACCATTAAAGTTAAAATAGTTCGCCCAAAAATGCAAATGCTTTCATCCTTTACACACACTCATGCCATTCTAAACTCTTATTTAGAATGTCTCTGTTTTTGTCCATACAATGAAAGTCAATGGGGTGC
>NW_015526680.1:0-890 GCF_001515645.1 Sinocyclocheilus grahami
CGTCTTCACTCTCCTCTTTAATAAACGCCATCTTTATAACAGTGTCACGTGGATCTCAGCTGCTTCAGCAGGAGTTTTTCTGTGTGTTTGGACACAGTCAGAGTGATTGGTGATGGCCTGAAATGACCTGATTAAAACAAAAACTAGCACTCAGAACACAAATGATATACAAGTTTCATATTTGTATCAAAATATTGTTTTGAAAATCATATTAGATTTATATTTGGTATTTTCTGATTTGTAGGCTAGATCATTATCATTAGATTACAGTTGGTTTGTAGAAGTTGTCGTTACACACGTTTGCATTTATTTTTCCTCAAAGGATGCATTTGCACAGTTTTGAGCAGCAGGTGTCGTCAGCGTGAGTTTAAACCCGCTGATTGACTGTCTAAATGAAAATCTTCCATTAAAATAATTTATTGTAAATGTAAATCAAATTTGTGATTTAAATTTCCCCAGATTATCTCTATTAAAATTGGCAGTATATAATCTATGCTAAAATGTGATTATAATATACACAAGTTACCTGTTAAGCTGCTAGATTTCAATTATTGGAAACAGACACACTGAAAATGAACAAATCTGTCTTCTATAAGGACTGGACGGAAAGGTGGTCTGTGTTTGATCTTATTGATTTCAGTGGTAGTGTTCTTTTATATGAGCAGTTTTGTATAAATTACAGTTTTTGCAGTATAAATGACTATGGTTCATTGATTATTACCATTTCAGTTTCTTTAATTGGCAAAAACCATGCCAAGATATTCAGTTGTTACTCCTACAACATTTGGGGCCCTATCATACACATCATACAAGTGTTTTTTGCTAGTTTCAGCCCGATGTAGTTTTCATTTTCACGTCCTGCGCCACGTTGTTTAAATAGCAAATGCATT
>NW_015526681.1:0-890 GCF_001515645.1 Sinocyclocheilus grahami
TTTGTGGTCCTGGGTCACATATACGGACAAGGTATCTTCGATAATGTATTCTGTTACTTAAGTTTCCTATATCAAATAATGACAATTATGATAAATTTTACAACAGAGCATTCATTAAATTACACTACACATTTCTGCAATTTTACAACCCAGTCTCTTGTTTTGGATATCAAAATAAACATGCAAAAGGTCAGTATGGCGGACACCAGGCGGGGCTGTGCCATTCCTAGACCAGAATAAAGCACTAGCTTCAGTGCCAAGCTGTAATCCTCTTTAATTTGTTTTCAGATCAGGCTTTGGAAACAGCAGCCCGCACTCAGTACTGCACACTCAGAATAATGTGGGCAGGGACAGCTGTCTTCTCTTCCGGCACTGTTTAATACAGGTTTTCTCCATGCTTTGCCACCTCAGGCCTCCGCTCTGATGAATAATTCTTGCTGGGGTGGAAACGGTATTCTTTACCAGTCATTTTGAGAGGGATACTGTGCAATCACATGTTGTTCAGTGGTCCGCTCGTGCTTGTTATTTGCAATCTGAAAAGAGGGGGCAGCAGCCACCCGGATTAGTATGCATGTGAGCTGCTTTTCACATAAAAAAAATAAATAAATAAATAAAATAACAAAAAAGGCAGCAATTGAGTTTGAGGCTCGCTTGTCCGTCCTTCATTTGATAGTTAAGGTTGAGCTATAAAAAGACAGAAAGATTAAAAAAGCCCCTTTCCGTTTTGCTTCTGACACTGTTGTGCTAGATGCAGGTGATTTGTATCCATGAGCGCTGGCTCTCCATACAACGTTATTTTAATATTGCTTTTGTTCCCCGAATGTTCGAGCAAAGGCATAATTCTATTGAAATGATGAAGCACATCTTGAGAGACGGGGGGGGGGGGGGGG
>NW_015526682.1:0-890 GCF_001515645.1 Sinocyclocheilus grahami
TTTTCTGTAAAGCTGCTTTGCAACGATTTGTATTGTGAAAAGCACAGTATATATATACTATAAAAATAAACTTTTTTGTGTGCGACTGTGTGTGTGTGTGTGTGTGTGTGTGTGTGTGTGTTTCTTCTTCTTCTTCTTCTTCTTCTTCTGTATTTCTCCAAGACAGTAATGATATAAAATGGAAAGCACATGGACACTTGAGCTGAAGTCTCTTTCTGCTCTCAATTCAATTGTATTACTGCCTAGGAGAAGCGATTGAGCTGTTTAAAAGTCTCATTTGTGATGTTTGTTTCCCTCGAGATCAGATCTGAACGCAGGTGTGATCAGTGTGAATGTTTTTAACACATAAGCTAATAACAATGTATAAGGACGGATAGCAAGCAATACAAAGCGAAAGAGGAAGGAGTGTAGACGCTGGGTTATTTTTAATCTCTGAAATGACAGAGAGGGCGACAAGAAACCCATCATCGGCCCCGTCGCCTCCCACTCACTCGCCGCATGAACTCCTCCAGGCTTCCAGGTGGCAACAACACGCGCGTTTCATCGTTCTTGTTCGCTCGTAGCGGCTCCATCTATCTCTGCTTAGTATTCACATTCTCATGTTCATCTCTCTGCTCCATCTGCAGCAGAAATGCCTTCTCATGTCCAGATGTCTTATCTACTGACCTCTGCACTCCACCAGCTCTTTATCAATGAGTCTCAAATCAACACCTAACACATGTCTACATTACATGCACACAGCAATTCATGATGTGTCAAAGCTGGATTATAATTACAATCAAATGAGACATCTATACTGGAGATAGCAGCATTTGGCTGTAGGTAATCACAGCTATGCTGATATTCAGCAATATGATATTGCGTTTATAAGCAGTTCAACGCCACAAGTG
>NW_015526683.1:0-890 GCF_001515645.1 Sinocyclocheilus grahami
CAGTCGCGTCTATAAGCTGTTGTAACAAATGAAATGATCTTTTTTTAAATAAAACTGAGTGAGCTTTGAATTTCTTCTCAGTGGATGTTTATGCAGCTGAACTGAAGCGCAGTGACTAGTTTGAGCTTTACTCGTGGCGTCACATTACGCGAATAAAGTGCGTTCTTTCCTGATAAAACTAACTATTAAATTCAGAGTTGAGAAGATGGACTGCTTAATGCTAACGGTGTTACGTCATCACACTTTACTAAATATATATGTATAAGATATATCAATATTACAGCTAAATCTATTTGCAAGATAGGAGTTGCTGGGATAATATTTGAACGTGATTTCTGCGCATGCGCGCCGCCTGCTGGTCACCCCCTGAAGCGCATCTTCTGCTGATGTTTACACGAGGGAATATTTGCTTTTAAAGCACAAAAAGTAGGTTTGGGTGTATTGTCACTATCGTAAATCAAGTACATAAATAAATATACATATGACGTAGAAATACGCAATAAATAAACACCCGTATTATGGCAGAAAACTAAATAATAAAAGTATATTATTTGGGCCTCGGTCATACATTCTGAAAATGAACATTCAGGCAGAGCGCGAAGCATCTTCCATACGTTTTAATAAATTGATTGTAATTAGAAATAACAACATTTCTCAATAATTTATTAGTGCATTTAATATCGAGTTGTAAAAAAAACGGAAGTAAAAATCCCATCCATTCTCTTCATAAGGGAGTTGATTTTTAATGATAACTTATAAACCTTTAAAGACGGAGCTACTGTGAGCTATGAGAGTATTAATCGATGGTTTATGCTTTTTTTTGCAGCAGCAGTCAACCCGCATTATATCAGCTTAATTTTTTTAATTCTGTTAACAGCTATATTCTTTGT
>NW_015526684.1:0-890 GCF_001515645.1 Sinocyclocheilus grahami
TACATTTTTTTCAGGATTCTTTGATGAATAGAAAGTTCAAAAGAATGGCATTTATTCGAGATACTCTGATATTTTGTAACATTTTAAATGTTTTTACTGTCACGTTTGATCAATTTAGTGCATCCTTTCTGAATAAAAGTATTTATTTTTAATTTCTTAAAAACATTACTGACTCCAAATTTTTTAACAGTAGTGTAAACCTAATGCATTTTTCACATACATTTAACATATATTTTTACCATACAGTAGCTTGTATCCTATCCTTTCCTGTCCTACTCAGTTAAACACGAATTGGTAAAATGATATCACTGGTCTCATTTAATTCTTACTGTATAAATTAATCAGCATTGTCTTTCTGCTAACACAATGAATCTCATGGATTTTCTGCTCATTATTCAGTGCTGATCTTCTGCAGGTCTATGTAGAGAGGCAGCGGTCTCTAGACAGTTGTAGTCAATGGTTCTTGATGGCTCAGAGGTTGTTAAATTACGTCCCTCTGGGTTAAAGTGACACTCATTTTCTGAATATATCTCTTAAAGCCACTTCACTTTCATCTTGGTCTGAGTCATGATAAACTAAAAGATGAGTTGCTTTGGGTGAGTACTTTTTATTAAACTTTAATATCATACAATTTTTAAATGTAATTTATTGCTGTGATGAAAAATCTGAATTTTCAGGGGCCATTAATCTAGTTTTCAGTGTCACATGATCCTTCAGAAATCAATTAAAAAAGTAAGTTATTTTAATAATAATAATAATAATAAAAATATTAAATCTTACTGATCCCAAACTTTTGAATGTTAGTTTCCATGGCTTATTAATTATCTGGTTTATCCTCGCTAGTTTGTTGATTCATATTTTTCCTTTTACTCTGTGTGTGTATATATATA
>NW_015526685.1:0-890 GCF_001515645.1 Sinocyclocheilus grahami
CACACACACAGTCCAAGCTGCGAGGACTCTGTACGGATGGACGCGCTCGTGCTCTTCATTAGCGCAGCAGCTCGAGCGGACGCACAGCAGATGCCTGTGTTTCTCGTGCTTCTCGTGCATGAACGACACCCTGAGCCATAACAGACCCCTAAAACGGCACTGCATTCAAAATCACCTCAGTAATCAGGGCATTATAATGAAATGCACCACCAAGTGCAAACTTTCCCTTCTCGAACTTTGCAGGAAATAAGACATTTGTCAAGGTTTTACAAAGACTTCGGTTTATTTTAAGTTTGCATAGCTTATGTTTTTAATGATCCCAGTTCAGTGCATACCTCTGTGCAAGCTTGCCTGTCCTGCCGCACCGTTGCCCCCAGACGGACAGTTCGCGTTTCCCTTGGAAATCGTTTACGGAGTCCGTTTGCAAAAGCCCGAGCAAGCATGCTGTTTTTCGTTCAGTTTCACACCACTTGTTCAAAAGCCCAGCCCAGGCACTGTCAGCTAGTCTGGACTCGACTCTCACACTGTAAAACAAGCAAGTGAATTCAGAGAATCCTGGGAAATGTAGTTGGAATTCCTGACGTACACATGCTGTTGAGCAGTTCTCAGCCACTTTTATCGGAATGAATCTTCCGGTAAACGATGGCGCATAAGACCTTTTCCTTTTAGACACGCAGCACAAAAATTAGGGATGTGTTTCGCGAGGAATATAATAATTATTTTAGCACTTTCGAGTAACAAATATTTGGGTAAAAATTATTTTCCATTTATGCATTTGGCAGATGCTTTTATCCAAAGTGACATTCACAATATATGTTTATATATATATATGTACATTTTGAATGCAATGTATTTATATATATATATATATATATATATATATATATATA
>NW_015526686.1:0-890 GCF_001515645.1 Sinocyclocheilus grahami
CAATGTCTGCTGGTGGTTTTCTAATGTTGGGACGATTTTTTTTATATATACCATTTTTAGGCTTCGAAAACAATATATACTAAGGACTTTAGCAGAGGAAGACGTCATTCAGTGGCAGTTTCTCATGTTCTGAGAAATCGCTTCTCTAATCCCACCTCCCACCCCTCGTCCAAAGAATATTATCTCCCATGGGGATCTCAGAAGATCAGCAGATGCATCAAGGACTCTCAACATGAGAATTTGAAGGCTTGGGTGGTTGGGTAAATATCTCCTGCGTTTCCTCTAGTTCTTGATAATCTGCTGGATTATATCCTGACTAACAGAATGTAGTCTCAGGTTAGCTGGGGTGACAGACATCGCTCAGTCATCAGCTTATTGCCTGACCCCTCTGTGACCGATCCATCGACAGGTCACCTGAGGTGCTCTTTCTCATGCTTTAGCAACACATACTGTATTGTAAGTCCATGAAATGTCAAGAAGATGAAAAGACACTTTCACAGAGAGATAAACATATAAAGAGATGGAAGTAAATGAGAGAATAGATTTATCAAATTAGAGACTATGAAGTGGACATTTGATGGAGATGTGTTTAGAGGGGGTGGGACCGGGAAGGAAACCTATTTCCTATCCATTAAAAGTGTTAAAAGATGAGAGTGGCCTCTAGGGACAAAAGAGGAAGAGGAAACCATATCGCACACACACATACAAACATTCCAACACAAGCAGAATCAGAGGCAAATGTGATTTTATGACCCTATTACTTAACATCTGCTGAATTACTGAATTTGTATAAGTATAAAACTTCCATTAATTCAAAACATCAAGCCATTGTTTTTTTCAGGGACTGCATGTCAATTATGAATTTTTGCTTCCAGCTTGTCTTTTTTTTC
>NW_015526687.1:0-889 GCF_001515645.1 Sinocyclocheilus grahami
TAGTTAGTTTACGTCCATGATTCTCCTCACACTGAGCTCTGCTCGCGGGCTGCAGTGGTTTTATTCTGCGTTCAGCACTTGACTCCGCCTCCCAAGCGCTGCCCGAGTACTATGCGTCAAAACGCCTCATCTGATTGGCACCTGAAAATGAGCGATTAGCATATTCTCAAAAAAGCGAAGCTCAACGGGAGCACGCGCGTTTGTAGACCGATTGATGTTTTTTTTAATTGAAAAACATTAACATTATACACTTACATTCAAATCTACATATTAAACATTTACATACAAAATTAAAGCAGGAAAAAAATAAATAAAACAAAAAAGGTACCAATTATATAAACAGAATAAGGGTACACCCTACTGTGCAGCCTTACTTAGGTCAACAAAACCATAAAGTTGTGTATTTAGTAAATTTGTGTTTATGAATGTGACATTTGGTCAAAAATGGTATAAAAAAAGTAAATGAAAACACTTTTCATTCTCATATTCTACACGAGAGAGTGAGAGAAAAAGAGAGGGGTCTTGAACACTGAATATTTTCATTGATACATTTCTGTATCTCACATCACATAACTACAATGCACTAATAACAAAGTGGTTTCATGATAGTAATTTCAGAAAGTACAGTTTATATTTATGCAATTTTTAACCACTCAGGAAATCACTTGTCCATTTAACAAAGAGTTACATTAGATTTCTCTTAGAAAGCAAATATTATTTTCGTAAAGAAACAAACTTGCATTTGATCATGCTTTAATATGTAGTCCTCTTTACACAGTTTTATGTTTACTTGGCATAAAAGACTCAATGGTCAAAAGATCTTCTCTACTGTACAGTTATAAGCTATAAGTTAGAGGATATATAAAAAAGCAAGCCAACCAAAACAACA
>NW_015526688.1:0-889 GCF_001515645.1 Sinocyclocheilus grahami
ATTGAGTATTATTTCAGCAATGTAACAGTACTTGTACTTCAGTACAAATTTTAAGTATTCTTTCCACCACTGGCATTTATCATAAATCTTTTAAAAGGAGACTCAGATTTTCAACATCAGGTTATTAAATCCTGACTTTATTAATCAGATTTCAATGAGCACGTTAAGCAAGTGAATAAGCAATTAAATGAAGAAGCCATATTATGATTCAAATATTTTTACTTTGCTGCTTATAAGCCATACATGAATTAAAAAAAGGCAGCATGATATTAGTACCAGATGAATGTGTGTGAATAGCAACTAGTAATGGTAGTGTTTTTAGTTTTAATGTGTGTGCTGGTGAGAGTTGCAGGAGAGGTGTGCATCTATTAACACCATGTGCTAACAGTGAATGCCTGTGTGGTTGTGTATATTCACGTTAAAGTGTGAAAAGAGCTTGTCCTCTACATTAGCATTGTTCAGTTAAACAGAAAAGCACTTAACCTTTTGCATTAAAGAGCTTTTATTAGAATTTCCACTTACAGTGTGTGTGTGAGTATGAATGTGAAGGTTTTCAGTGCTTGCACGTGGTGCTAATGCAATACAACAGCTGATAAAGAGGACAGTAAGTGTGTGTGTGTGTGTGAACAACAGATATAGTTCACTCTCTTTATCTCACTCAGAAACAGATCTGAATTCCAATACCAAAAGGAAAAGAGGAACGAGCACAAGATGCAAACAATATGGAATCTGCTTTATAGGTACCATAAAAAAACCCCAAAAACATAGTAATCATTATAGTAATCTTCCTTGGTGTGAAAAGGCCTTTACAAAAATCCATTAACTATAACTATTCGACACATGCAGTACAACCATCTGTCTTAACATACACCTTGCACAAGCGCTGCTG
>NW_015526689.1:0-889 GCF_001515645.1 Sinocyclocheilus grahami
TATTCTTATGAAAATGTTGCCAAGTTATTACTCCCATTATTACACATTCATATGCAAATTAGATGCAATGTTTAGATAAATTGTATAGAATGAGAAACCCAATTTATGGACATTTTATGCACATATTGCATAAAGCAAAATAGGATATTAAATCATTCTTGTTATATCTTTTATAACACAGTTGAGAATCATCTTTGTACAAAGTCTGGCTAAAAATAGCCTGAAACCTAAAAACTGATTGGTGAAGGAAAACATAAAACATTGTTTTAGCCTATACATGCCTCTTCTATTTATTTTTAATGATTTAGTCCTGGCGTCCTCTACAAAGAAAATATTAATACAATATATTATTTCAAAAAAACTTTTTTCTCCATTTGTTTCTTACGCTCCAACCAATGTAATGACATAAAAAACAACAACAAAATTCACAACATTTTTTAATATGTTTCTCAGGAGGATACAGATCAGTGGTTTGCTCTTAAAATTTGTATTTTTACACCAAGTCGATTGACGAAAAACACGTGATTGGTCTATATATAACCCTTATCAAAATATATCTCTGTGATCTTCGCCACATGATTATGCAAACGATTTCATTTACATTTTTAATTATTACAATATAACAAAGAATGTCCAGCATTTGTGTTTAAACACAATCATAATTTGCAATTAAACAAGACATGTATATGTGCAACAAAAATGCAATATTTACATAGCGATAACCTGAATTATGTTTGAAAAAGACAGTCTGGAAAATCCTTGATCTCATGATTGCTAGATGGATACACTTTAATCAGTTTTTGTTTGAATTTCACCATCACCGCATATGTGACCCTGGAGCACAAAAACAGTCATAAGGGTACATTTTTCATCTTAAAACTGAATAAAT
>NW_015526690.1:0-889 GCF_001515645.1 Sinocyclocheilus grahami
AATGAAACGATTAAAGCAGTAAATCTGAAAATGTAGTGATATAACCAATTATCTGCCGAAGTTTTAGGACACAGAAGCTACAGTGTATAAAAGTTAATTCTTACCTCTCCATTGCAGAAGCAATATATAATTGCAACAAAGAATCCCTGGAAAATAGAGCATGAATATAAAGATACAAGTTATAGCAACATACGTTGGTGTCTATGCACAATCTTAATTGTCTACATCTTTTTTGAAATATTACCTGGAATGAGTTAAAGAGCATTTCATAATGCATCTGGATTTGCCACGGCACCCCAGACACTTCTGTATAGGGCATTGCCATGAACACAATGTAGTGAACCCCAAACAACGGCATGAGGACCAGCGTCGATTTCAACAGCTTTCTGTGGCATAAAGAAAAAGATAACAAAAAGAGATATAAGAACCGAACTATATTTAAATATTCAATACTGTTCAAAAGTTTGGAGTGTGAATTGACACTTTTATTCAGTAAGGATTCATTAAATCAATCAGAAATAACAGTATAGTAATTTATAATGTTTCAAATAAAGGTGCAAAAAAAAAAGAAGTGTGGTTTCAACTTCAGCAAATCAGCAAATTAGAAAGATTTGATACACACATGCATGTATATATTTAAGAAAAATGTGTTTTGTTTATATATATAATATTTATATTTATATATAATATAAATTGTATATGAATGTAAATATATATTTTGTATAGTCCTTTTCATAATACACATTGTTTTAAAGCAGCTTTACAAAAAATGCATGTGTATTTATATATACATAATAAATACACACAGTACACACGCCACATATATCTAAACAAACACTTTTATTTTGGATTTATTTTAACAGCACTAATATATATATATATATATATA
>NW_015526691.1:0-889 GCF_001515645.1 Sinocyclocheilus grahami
CGCTTTCTTATTTCAACGCACCTCACAAACTTTTACGGCTCGCTCGCTCTCTCACACAATAGCCCTCGAGCGGAGGAATAACATGCGCTGTTAGATACTGTTTCCAACATCCTCTCAGCATCTTCATGCATTCTCTCCAGAGGAGATGAAAAGATTTCATTTCCTAGTGTTCTGTTCTTCTGCTCACTAAATTAACCCTTGCTCCGCTCATCCATATGGTTTCTCTAGGAGTTATTCTGCCTCCTGCAGTGTCTTTCCTTCCTTTTTTTACTCATCATTTGGAGTGTTTGCGGTGTCATTATCTGCTTTTGTCTCTTACATTAGAAAATAATAACCTTTGAATTTGTTTTGTGTGTCTTGTTTTCGCCAAGGTCTCCAGAGTCTGCATCGTAATTATATCCTTCAAACATCCACGTTCTCTCAAACTGAAGAGCATTAATTAAAGCACAGCAGTTCCTTCTTTTTTTAGGAACTATTGGGAAAAAATATATTATTTTGCTGTTCAATGCTGTTAGATATTTAATTGCATACATAAATAAATAAAGCCATTTGCTATTGATTTACTTACTTAATAAACAGTATCTATTGTAGTATTCTATGAGTAATCTAGTAATTTATTAGCATTCAAAGAAATAAGAGCTACTGATACACTGGCATTTTAAAAGAAAAGTGAACCCAAAAATAAAAATATGTCATCACATCCAACTCGATTTACTTCCATGGAACACAAAAATAAATTTGGAAGATTTGTTCTTTTTTTATGTATTCACAATTAATGGGCATTGATGCTTCATAAAGAACACACAATCACCATAAAGTGATCCATATTAGTGCTGGGCGATATGACAAAAAATATACATCACGGTATTTTTCAAAACTATACCGGTTT
>NW_015526692.1:0-889 GCF_001515645.1 Sinocyclocheilus grahami
CGCACCTCTGCGTTTCAGAACATTAACTACCCTCTCACATTACTGCACAGGACACCCACCGCCATCTGTTCCCACTCAGGCTTCTGCTCGAACCTCTCTATACCTCCACCACTCTATTTATTTAATTCCAAAGCTTCGTTTCATTGTGGTCACTCTACAGAAACCCCGAGTCAATTGAATTAGTGGGAATAGGAGATAATCTCTCCCGGCAGAGTTTTCCGAGAGCCAGGGCAAATGACAAAGTGACCCGTGTTAACGGGCATGTACAGGAAGCTTCCTCCGAGGGTGCGAGGGAGGGTCCTGAAGGGACCGAGAAAGAGGGAAAAGGGGGCCTTCTCCCCTGCTACATTACAGTAAGCCGACACCTTGTCCGAATCAATCTTGGCACATCTGCCTGATGCCAGCCGTAAACAGGATTAGAGAAGGACTTATCTGCTTGATGCTAATTGTGTTGCAGTTTTTGCACGTCCACCCTTTTCATAGAGAGACTCCAAACGCTTGTCAGCATGTGCAGTAGTCAGGTTGATCTGGGCTCTGATTTTTTTTTTTAAGGTTTTGGCAATAGGACATAATCAGTGACTAATTAGTGAATTAAGAGCAGGAAAATTGAGTTTAAATGAGTGGCCTGCTAAGTAGAAGCAATGTAGATTGAGATAATACACCTGGTAAAACAGACGGAGCAAAAATAGGCTACACAATTGAAACTTTACTTTTTGCTAATACTGTACTCTCTATTTTTGGGAGCCCATAAATTTTTGCTTACACAAACTTTTTTTTTATATATCTCTATTGTATTTTAGCCACTTTACAGCTCCACACTTGCTAATCTATTTTTAAAGCTGCAGTCCATAACTTTTTTTGGTTAAGATTATCCGAAATCAACATTCGA
>NW_015526693.1:0-889 GCF_001515645.1 Sinocyclocheilus grahami
ATTTCAAAATGAGGGTGAGTAAATAACGTCAGAATTTTCATATTTGGGCGAACTATCTCTTTAAGAAAACAAATTCTTTGTTAGTAATAGGAAACCAGCTGGTACTACCATCCGGTAATCAGGCTATGGTGCATGAGCTAGCTATGGAAACAGGTTTTTCTTCTGTGTCTATTGTTTAGGTTTTTACTGTTTTGCTGTGGAAACCAAGGATATTTTTTCCATACAGAATCTCTTGACAGATTAGTTCCCTCATCCAGCCACCAGGACTCTTAAAACACCTGCGTGCACAGCTCATCAGCCTTGTTTACTGTACCCATCAATGTCTCACAATGCAATTAGTCAGCAGCGCCCAGTGCTGAGATCAGAAAGAACTGTGAGCAGAGATGAATCTGCATTGCATCCTGGGTGATCTTTCCTCAGAGCAGTCACCAGTGTGCCTCCCCTCATGACAGAGTCAGATTTTATATCTCTATGCTAATGCGATGAGCCTTCGCTCGGCCAGGCTCATTAATCTCACAGATGAGTCTGCATGCTCTGGGCCTGAGCCACAAGTTAGACCCCCACCCCAGAACCTGCTCCCTGAGGAGTCATGACAGCACACTTCACTCATTTGCTCTTCCTTCAGTGCCATAAAGATGCAGGGAGAATGCAAAGGCTGCATGGTACTGTACAATCCTCTGGTACAAAACCTAGTCAGCTGCCTCACAACCTACTTACTACATAAGGCATCATCCTTTATAAGTGACTGATTTGGAAACCTGTGTAGCATGGTGACTTGAAATGTAGTTGATTTCAATAGAGTTTGATATTAGCATCTAATTCTGTAATATTATAATAAGCTTAAAAATACATTGCGCATACAAAGTTTGGGTAAAATAACCTTTTCTAT
>NW_015526694.1:0-889 GCF_001515645.1 Sinocyclocheilus grahami
ATGTTGCTACATGGACCACCAACAGGCTGCTCTCGTTCGTGATAACAGAGAAGGAGACATTCAAGAGAGATGGGACATCAGTCCAGAGAGGCTGTTTGTGGCTTTGTTTAGTCCCCAGATGGAACAATAAAAGCAGTACGTAGAGATCTTGACCCCACTGGCCTTTTGAACACAATCTGTGACCTCTCTCGTCCCTCCAGTGGTTCAACTGTCCCAGTTGAGTGGTGCGTTTTACGACTGTAAGCTCGGCCCATTCAAGTCTATGTGTATAAGGGGACGTTTATCATGTCCCCTGTCAGTCGGGTTGGCGGCACAGCAGTTTGAATAGGGGGTTTATCACTAATGCAGTGTTGTGTGCTGTGTGGATCTTTGTTGTTTGGTCTGTTACGGTGCTTTTGCATGGTTACTGTTGTGATTTGCTCTGGTGTTTGGGTTGCTGTGGTTGTGTGATTCAAGTAGGAGGCGGCTGTTGGTTTCAAACCCCAAATAATGGCAACATTTTAAAGGGACAGTGAACTTGTCCTTCTGTGTAACACAAAAGGAGAAATTTTGTAAAAAAATTTCCATACAGTGAAAGTTAGTGGACTCCAGTGTTGTTTTTATTCGTTTAATTCACTGTACTGTACTGTACACTTTATGAAATCATTATAAATATAGTTTTGACCTTTAGTAGGCTTTTCCATCCACATTAGCATTAAGCCTATAAATATAGGCTACTATAAGATTGGAAATGTATTTTCTTGCACCTGAAATACATTTTAAAATATATTTTGGCATATAAAAGTTGAACTTACTGAGCCTTACTGAGCCTCACTGTTAACAACGCTTATTTAGCATCTATTAAAATATATATTTTGGGAAGAAAAAAATAAAAAAATAAATATATATA
>NW_015526695.1:0-889 GCF_001515645.1 Sinocyclocheilus grahami
TTTATGGATTTTTACAGAAAAATAAGACAAAAGATTAACTCATTAAGAAACCCTTTTTTTGCAGTATTTTGCTTTAGAAGACTTCTAATACAGCACACAAGTGGTGTTGTTTGTACGTTTTGGAGCTTGATAGCATCCATCCTCATTCACTTTTATTGCATGGAGATGTTTTGTCTAATGTCTCCTTTTGCGTTCCCCCAGAAAATTTGATTATTGTTGGGACTGTAACATGAGCGTGTGCTTTGACAGGGTTAATGAGCAGAGCGGGATTTATTCACCTGATCCACGTCCTGATTAAAGAGACTCTGTTTCCTGTCCCGGAGTGATCTGGATGGAGCATCTGGGATTGTCCTTCCCTTTCAACCTGCGCCTTATTTGGCCGTAACCAGTCTCTCTTTCTTTCTTCTAATCAGACATCCTTGATGTTTTCTTCTGTGTTTGTTGTTTAATTAGGATAAACCTGCTCTCAAGCTCTATTTTCAGTAATGGCGACCCCTATGTTCAAATGTTCAGTTGGCGTAACACGGACGGAATGAAGAAAACTGAATTCGAGGGGAACGGACAAAATGCAAACCATCCATTTAATTCCTCCATTTCCTGTACAGTCTACTACTACTCTTTCACTGCTGATTAAAACCATCTTCCTGCTGTCCGCTGCCATTTTTCCCAAACCAAAACTACACTGTCAAGAAAGATGGCACAGATGGAAAATTCAGAAAGCGTAACGGACTGCAAGCCTTTCCAGGAGCACCAGAAACGACGGCAAACAGCAGTGAAAGCATCTTCTTTTTTGTTGTCACTCTGCTCCTGGTCGGGAAATGTCATGCCCCTTACCATAGCCGCTTGCTAGCTTCAGTGTAAATATTGCGTCAAAATCAAATCAATTTGA
>NW_015526696.1:0-889 GCF_001515645.1 Sinocyclocheilus grahami
GCCAGCCACACAAATATGAACGATTTCACTTCCTCCTGACTTTGTATAGCAAACACCCTTGAGGCCTTTTTGGGGTATTGTGAATTTTGAATTCATCAGGAAATCAAAAATGACCCTGATTAAATCTAACCTTATGTGCCTAGTTTTGTGTCCATTATATGTTATTTTAATAGAAAAAAAATTGTTTCACATCCAAACAGAGTAACTTTCTTTTTTGACAACGCCCTCCTCTAAAATACACTGTGCTCCATTCTAGTATGAAACACCCACTTCAGAATCCAATCAATTTCTTATAGATCAAATTACCATATGAAAATACAGTAAAATTACTATTGAAAATATTTAAAATTACAAAAGAGTTGCAAAATCTATTTCATGTTGACTTTAAGAGGATTTTGTACTAACTTCCTCCATTAAGATTAATTCCAGCTGAATCCAATTCTATTTCAAATGAAATTTAAATGAACCCCTTTAATTAGTCATTAGTAGTAGTAGGATTAGTGTTTTTGTATTAACAAAAGAAAAGTTATAGTATAGTATAGTATAGTAATAGTAAATTGGGTTTTCTTGGTATGTACAACCAAATGCAAATAGTTTAACAATTTTACTCATATATATATATATATATATATTTATTGATATATATTTATTTCTTTACTTTGTAGTTATGTAATTAAGTAGAATTTTACATATGTTGATTTCTTTGGTAAATAAATAAGTTTCCTTGGTTAAATTTGATCATTATAATTATTATTAATTGTTTTTATTAACAAAATAAAATAAAAAGTAAATTGGTATTGCTTAATGTACAAGCAAATACATAGAACTATTTTATGTAGATTACATTTTATTTTAATGTAATTTTAAAAGTTGAATTTTACATACTGTA
>NW_015526697.1:0-889 GCF_001515645.1 Sinocyclocheilus grahami
AATCGAACCTATGACCTTTGCGTTGCTATATAGTCACGATCTGTCCACTGGACATCTAATATGTAGCTTTTATCAAATAAATGGGTGGCCTGGTTAGTACAACAAATTAAATGTAGACATCTAAAGTCCTGCTAAAGTAGAGCTCGAGCACGATTGTTAGTTCTTTTCACCACCACACAACATCATCCCATGCACAATATGAAACAGCATTTGCATTTGACTAATCTGAGTGTTTTAACAAGGTATCATTGTATATACCAGGGCCTGATTGAGGAAAGGCATTTCATATGTCCAAAATTGCTATTTGGAAACCTAATGACTCGTGTGGCATAGGAAAATGAAAAGTGTAAGGAGGGGAAAGTTTGGTGTTCTTTGAGCAAATTTATTTGCATTTCATCCTGAATGTAGCAAACATAAAAATGAATCTCTGGCTAAGCAGGCTTTTCTTGTTAAATGTCACTGGCTCACCGGTGGGCCCACGTGTTATTGCATGTTTATAACAGTAATATCTTAGTCTAAACCGAAAGTAATCTGGACAAACCATATGATTTTCGATATGTTTTAGAGAGCAACTGTAATTTATTAATTTGTGACAGAAGTGCTCATCAGAGTTAGTGAGCGAATTCTGAAATTTATTTTGAAATATTGATTAAAATCATGAAAAATCGGGAAAAACCTCCATTAATTTTTTTGCGCAGAGTTCAAAACATTCTTTTTTTTTTGAGAAAAAAATGGGCTACAAACACTTTTAATAAAAAAATTAAAAATAAAAATAAAATAAAACAATCCAGGGTTCTCGCCGCATGTCTTTTATGCGTTTGCTAGAGGTTGAATTAAAAATAAAATACTGTCATACTGCCATTTTTCAGATCTTCAGCTTTGATTTCCT
>NW_015526698.1:0-889 GCF_001515645.1 Sinocyclocheilus grahami
ACACACACACACACACACACACACACTGCATGGCACCCACCAAGTTTACATTGATCATTTCTCTTTTCACAAATATTCTGTGCAACAAGTAAAAAGACTTGTTAAAACTTGTTGTAAGTTTCATGGTCATCAAATTTCCTGGTCATATCAAACAAACATTATAAATTTTTTTGTCTTATATAATGTTAGTCAATTTCCACCTTCTCTCCGACCCCTGAAAAAATGGAACATTTCTATGCAAGTGTTCTCTAGTTACTTGTGAGCTGCGGGTTTGACGTGGGTGCTACCCCATCCTTCAATAAAATGTTTCACAGAATGTGCTGCGCAAACTCTTAAACCCAAAAAAGAAAGTGCGGTCGTCATTACCCTCATGTTGTTCCAACTTGTATGACTGACTATCATTCTTCAGAAGACTGTCCTGTGCGCTATCCAGCGCTTCACACTCCAGTCCAGTAGGTGGCAGAAATCTTTCTATGCACCAACATGAAAGGGGCAATCACTGACACAATTGTTTTTTTTATTTGTATTTATTTTTTATTTAGCATTGAAATGTACAGGCCTACTATATATCGATGTTTTCACCCAGATATTTATTAAATTATCTCGTTTTTGTTCTGTCATAGAGAGTCATACAGGTTTGGAACAACATGAAGACAGAATCAGTCAATAAAAACAATTTTCCATTTTAGTTTGAGTAACTCTATACGGTTGGATCAGGGATCTTTCTTAAAAATAAACTTTCCTGATGCTGGTGCAACAGATGGATTGACAGACTTTCCCAGTTATTACTCTTATATTATTCCCAAACTATAGAAAAGCATCTACCTTGTGAAAAAGTAATGCTCTTAACTGTATTAAATGTGCATTAGTAGTAGCAGCAAGTAGTATT
>NW_015526699.1:0-889 GCF_001515645.1 Sinocyclocheilus grahami
TTGTCCAGAGTTTGAATGTGACTGAAATCAGGGATTTGTGTTGTTTGTTTTCAGTCTGGTGTGGCATGGGAAAGTATTTGTAGTATGTATGCTGTTGTTTGTTTATAGTGCACAAGACGTGGATTGTAAATGTTTAATTCTTATTAAAGTAAGGCCTATATCTCTTAACGCTAAAAGCACTTGTATATTTGTAACAGGAAGTTAAGATTTGCCTAATTGAAAGTAGTTTTGCTTTCATAAAAAATCAGAAGGAGATTATTTTGATACATCTTGTATTTGAGTTTTTGGAAGTATATTTAGTCCACAGTATTTTTCACAGCAGAAAAGTATTGCAAAAATGAAGAGATCAACATAGGTGTTTTGTATGCTTAAAAATGTATATTTGACAAATGCTGATTGCATTCTGGGTGCATTTTGGAATGAATTAGTATATTTAAAATGGATTGTTGCTTCAGAAAAGAACCATTCCAATAAAAGCATAATCGATGAGCAATTGTTCAATTATTTCATTTTGATGATTGCACTACCTTTTATCTGAAGAAGAATCACATGTTGCTTAGTCTTGGGAAAGCCAGACTTTATGACTTGCAGTAAAAAGTGTAGTCCTCATTGCAGATTATTCTGACAGATTATCTGATTGACACTGCATGGCACCAACCTGTTAACAAAGCTGAAAATACAGTTCTGCACATGAATATCTACTTAACATCTTGTTATTAAGTGCCTCAAGCAAAACACTCAATGCCACTAACCTGGCCACTAACCTGTCCCCACAAGGATAGTAAAACCTGGAATTGTTGACATTGTGAGGACTGGCCTGCGGTCCCCACGAGGGAACTTTTTTTTATTAAAAATAGTAAATGATGTTTATCTGAAAGTGTAACAATGC
>NW_015526700.1:0-889 GCF_001515645.1 Sinocyclocheilus grahami
CATGAATATGCATAAATTACGTTTGCACCTTGAAATCATTGCATTTATTACACAGGTAGATCTTTACCTGCTAAGGCATTGCTGCCTGACGCACCTCCTCCGGTGCCTACGAATTGGCAGGCTGCAGGGTCATCAGCCGGGTACCATCGGTCATTGACGTTTCGCCCCTCTAAACCCGGAACGCCTCCTGGTGGCGAGGCAGTGACAGGGGCATCTCCCTGTCACCCCCTGCAGCATGCCTCTGTGCTAGGTGGTGCCCCAACACGTGTCCTTCCTCTTTATCCAGAGCCAAAAGCTACTCTTCTCGGCTTTCTCAGCCAGATCTTTGAGACACTTCCAGATCTCTCATGAGGTGGACATCTGATGTCCCTACGAAGCCACGTCATCAATTAATGATATTAATATTAATTATATGCTTAAAAGAAAGCCAAACATTGAGCGGCAGTATCATTGAGGGAGTCTACCTGCACTAATGCAGAAATGAGCAAATGCTTTAAAAAAGGGTGTTTTGTTTAGTTTTTTCCTGTGAAATGGTCACGCTTGTGCGAATACACAAAGTCAAACCGTACAACACAGTTATGCATCGCATTAGGTAGGATCCTCTTCTTTGAACATTGTGTCTGTAGAGTATGAAAAGGTTCAAGCTTGGCAGAATGAAAGCCAAAGTGTAAAACACAGATATGCGTCACATTAGGTAGGATTCTCTTCTATGAACACTGTGCTGTTTGTATTTCAGATAAGAGAGCAGAATCGTCAGGACATGAAAACAGCCGGACCTCAGTCTCAGGTGTTAGCCAGCGTCATCACAGAAAACAGCCCACCGGTAAGATCACAGAATGCCATTTACACTCTTAAAAATAAAGGCACTTCACGATGCCATAGAAGAACC
>NW_015526701.1:0-888 GCF_001515645.1 Sinocyclocheilus grahami
TTTTTTTTTATGATTTGCTTTGTGATATTTTGCATACATATATGAAACTATCAAAATTATGGTTTTAGAGAGGGGGGTTGATTCTGTTGTTCAAAATAAGTTATTCATCTCAAAGTTGAAATTAATTATAGGCTTTTATTTTGGTATGACTATGATTTTATAAATTGATTAGAATAATACTCTCACTTCATGCCATAACATCTTATTTGATACAATATTCCACTCATGACTCATTTGATATCAGCATCTTGCTCTGTAAAATCTCATAAAAAACACAACACACAACACACATCTTCCAGCTGTGAATAATTAATGCGTTTTTAGTTGAAAGGATGCAAAAATCACATACCTTAGTTGTTTTATAAAAGGATAGCTGTGGGTGTGGCACATTGAGATGTGACAATCTCTAATACACATAAATTGGCTCATGTAGACCGGTTTGAATCCAATGTCAATAAATACAAAAAGTCCTGTACATAGTCATTCTGCTAGAAATGAATTGACTTATGTTCTTAAAACTGGCAAAGCTTGAAAAACAATAAAAGTCAAAGCTCATATTATTGAAATACCTCATTATCACATACTCCATTGTTCAGAGACTACATTTTTGCTTTTCAGACTTTTTTTGTATTTAAGTCTTGGATCAAATGCCACATTTGTTAATGTTTCCATGTAACAAAAATGAGCCCTTCAAGCTCAGTATACAGAGACCTGTTCATATCTCACAGTTGCAGTAATTATTTCCCTATCTTAAACTATCTAAAACAAATCTGGCTTCATCACAAACTCTGTGGAGCAGAGGATACGCATTTGCCATCAAGTATGAAAGTCTGGGTTTGAACCCTACAATTGCTTTAGTTTTCGGTCAAAAAAAACAAAGCTCCCAAA
>NW_015526702.1:0-888 GCF_001515645.1 Sinocyclocheilus grahami
GTATACAATTAGAAAAAATTAAGATACTGAAAGGCAAAATCTGATGCAAAAATTCATATCAAATTGTACATTTGTTGTTTTATTATTCTGTTTTGTTTTTTATTCTATTTTTATTTATATATTAATTAATCTGTTTACTTATCTGTCTACTTTAAAGTATTTCTTTCATTATCACATTCCGTTATCATTCCGAAAATAACACATCAGTGACGTAAATGCTGTCATGTAGTGGGTTTCATGCACAGTAATGCCCTGCACCCTTCATAGTTTTCCACCCTTCAGAATGAGTAGAGCACAGTGCTGCTCACTTTCAAATGGATTTCTCCATATGTAGCTGTGAAAGGATGGGAATGAGGTCAGAGGTGTGGATTGCTGCTAGGAGTGACTGACAGACAGGTGGAGCACTCTTTTGAATGTTGAATAGTTTTCCTAGCGGTAACCTCCTGGAAAGAGAGCAACATGTCACATTGTGAGGAAAGGTTGACAGCTTTGCCTCTGCCTCTCATTTTTCTCTCTCATCTTTCATATGTTGACAAAGATGCCAGAGAAGGGGATGCTAGAGGGGGATGGGGTGTCAAACAGATTTCTAGGTTTCTTCCTCCTTTCCGAGATCAGAGGAAGGAAGTGAGTGTTGGTGTAGCACCAGGTTTGCGTGACTCATATATATCCTAGTACAGTGAATGAGGAACCCTGCTGGTTTTGTCCTCTCGCTTGATGTCTCTCTGTCTGCCCTTTTGAGTTCTTCACTCCAAAATTCAGAATTTAAGAATAGAGCTGTTCCCTCATGATGTCAATTTGTAGGCCAACTGGGGAGGCCAATTTACCATGGATTCCCTCTGGAATTTCCTAATGGATTTTTGGAATAGTAGTTTTCAGTTCATGAGCAAA
>NW_015526703.1:0-888 GCF_001515645.1 Sinocyclocheilus grahami
ATATATATTTAGTAGGTCGATAAGTTTGCCTTTACAAAGCATCGAAAGCAAAAGCTGTGAGAACATGTTATTAATCACATAACATTTGGAGACATAAATAATTTTGCTTTTGTAACAATTTAAATTTAAGTGATTCATACAAGCCAGTCTAAACATATAGCAATATTCAAGAAAACATTTTCATTATCAACACCTATTGATTGCCAAAGATGTGATGAATTGTGATTGTTCCCTCACTATTGTATCATATTACTTATGGTTATCAGTCTATTCAGACATAGACCACATTTTTCACCTCTGTATGCCTGTATAAAGCAGACCAATGGCACTTGACATTATTCTAGAAGAAGAATTTGAACTCTGATCAATAAAAGTGAAACCATTTGAAACCAAAGCCCATTGCATTAATAGCATTTTTATATTCAACAGATTAATTTTCCTAAATAGACATCGGGTTAGTGGACCTTGGTCCCATTGAAAGGATGAAGAGGAACAACCTATTTCCCCATATGGCTGTTCAGAACTTGTTTTCTGATGGCGGCAGATGCCAATCAACTCTCCATCGTCCTCTAGGGGTCAATCAATACGAGCTAATCGTTCTACTACATGTCTTTTGGAGTGAAGCACAATCTCAGATTAATTATTTTGCCATTGAGATGGGACTGAAATATATAAGTGTGTAACTGTCCGTCTCACTGAGCTGAGTTCATCTTGGTCTTCACACACATTACTCTTGAGAACAGTCTCTGGGATAAAGATGGCTGGAATAGATGCTAGTAGGTGCACATGTTTTATTTTTGTTCAAAATAGCAATTATTGCTGTTTTTCAGTTATTAATCTGAATTTTAGTGTTAGTATTTAGTATTTTAACACCTACAGCACATATTT
>NW_015526704.1:0-888 GCF_001515645.1 Sinocyclocheilus grahami
TTGATTGAGATTAATTGGAATGCACAATGAAAAACGTGATTTTTGAAAATTGTTATCTTGAGTTATCAGTTTTTGCAAATGAACTCTTCATATAGACGTAAAAAACAACTAAACAATAAAATTACTGAAACTAACTAAAATAAAAACATCATTTTGCTTTTTGATTTTAACGAATTATCAGTGTCCCATAATGTTGCTGAATTGATGGTAAATGTCTTTGTTGTGTTTCCTCTGCAGGCCGAAAGCTCAGAGGGAAAGCCTTTTACTACGTCTGTGGGAACGTCTTTTGTGAAGAGGACTTCCTGGTATGCTGTGTTCCCCTCTTCTTTTATATGGGGTTTTCATGTCTCAACATGTCTTGAGACATATCTTACAACCATAGCTCATAGTTATGTCAGAAGAATGTGTCATCTTATCTAAAGCATGTCTTTAAAGACATCATGAGGTTTCAGGTTTCAAAACATGAACCTGGTTATGAGTTCACCTTATGAGCTCACCTTAGCTCAACTTAACTTAATTGTGGGATCCAGCAGTGGGCTTCAGCGGTCTGAGATGTTTTTATTTTGGCTTCTTTGTTCATTTTTATACAAAAGGAAATTGATGATCAGCAGAGTAATTTGAGTAAAATTCACTCGACTTAGAGTATTTGAGAATCATGAGCTTCAGTGGAAGCAAGAAAATCTGAGAGTTTCTACATAATGTCGCGGATTTGCTTAGTTAATTTGTTTAAAAATCTGCAAATGGAGCCGTAGTGTAAGTATTTCCTCTTCAATAAATGTCATAGCTTTTCTTTTGATTTTAAAAGTTTCAGAATCCTAAAACTTTATTTCAGTGGAAAAAATTGACTTTTGGGATCAGCTGTTAAATGTTTTGTGCATATAATTGTGT
>NW_015526705.1:0-888 GCF_001515645.1 Sinocyclocheilus grahami
ATTTTCTGTCGTACGTTCGTTTCGTAAATGAGGCCCACTGTGTGCCTGAGGCTTATTTACAGGTCAGCCATCACTGACCTCATTGGATCAGTTGTTTCTGGCCAGTTTAGCAGACCATTTTAATCCGTGCCAATCATGATGCTTCCCTGAGGATAAGATGTCTGATAACCACCTAATTATGCTGTAATAATAATAATTCTACAGCAATGGGACTATTGCATTAACCACATTTGTCTCAGCCATAGCTCCTCAAGATTATCACGAGAAACACAATTCCACTGTCAACCTGCTGCCATTGTAAGACATAAGTAACGATGTGACTTGTGTTTATGCTTTATGCAAGTAGAACAGTAACCAAAAATAGATTTTGTACCGTAATTTTACACTTTCTCATTGTTCCAGGTAATAATGAAAAGGATTGAATTCAACAGAACTGCAATGAGCAGACAGCATGTGTAAAATGGAAATTTTTCAAACTGCTGGACAAGCCTTTTGCCCACAAAACGATCTGATTTGAGTTGGGTAAGACAAGAGAAATATTTAGTGGTTGCTGATTTCAAGAACAGTGGAAAAAACAAGAGTTTCTCCACTTGTGTAATTTGTGAGCATTCTTGTGTGGTGAGTTGTCTGGAAATAGGGCTCTTGCCTCATATGTGATCAGAATGAGTGAATGAGAGTGAGAAAGAAAGGGCGAGAATGTACATGGAAGTGTGAATGAGAACAAGTGAGCTCGGGTCATGTGAAAATCACAGCAGAGAAGAGGAAGCTCCCTTTGAGAGTGAACTCTAAATGCTCTACTGAACGCCACTGAACAAATGAATTGAAACGGTCTGATAGGGAATGGAACGTTTCGTAAGCAGCAATGCACATAATTAAACCCCCCAAAAA
>NW_015526706.1:0-888 GCF_001515645.1 Sinocyclocheilus grahami
CAATGTAAGAAATGCCTGTGTCACAGGAAAATAGAAAAAGAGAATAAAAAAAAAATTGTATCAGTTTTCACACAAATATTAAGCAACACAATGGTTTTCAGCAGTGACAATAATAATGCCATTGGCCATGTGAATGGTTCCTTTCTGTCTTACCCAGCAGAAAGGAGCCGGTGGAAGCAGAGATACGGTCTGACAGGAGGTGCTCCAAAAACAGAGGAAAGAAATTGCTGTTGAAATGGCAGTGGAATACCTGCAGATGGTGGGTTAGAGGACAAACATATAAAATTGGGTCTCTAATTGGATGATTAGAGAAAAAAAAATGTCTTTTGTGCATGTTTGCTCATTTTTACCTGAACAAGGTTCATAGAAACAAACCACATAAAGTTCTTGTGGCGGGACAGCTGCTTTAGATATTCCCCAAGAGTGACTGGCTTCTCAGGTGAGGTAAAAGGAGCCTGACCGACACTCAGTCTATTAGGATGTCAAGGAGGATGTGCAATCAAATGGAAGGCAATGAAAGAAAAAAAAAAGATGAGGGGAAACTTTTACAGTGAATAAAAGCAAGTAAAATCACTGCAACACAAATGGATTATTACTTTAATATTAAGTTGTTTCAATTTTAGCATTTTAAATGTTCGTACGTTTGTAGACCAGCAACTCTAGAAAAGTGCAAAACAGCTAAATAAATGGATAACTGAATTATAGAATTGAAAAAAATAAAAAAGTAAAAGCAAGATGACAACAGTTTTAGGATTCAAAACTTGAGCAATACTGTGTGGGTGGAATAAATAATACAGAACACAGCTTTCATGTTCCTTTTTTCTACAGTTTTCAGCTGAAACTGTTATCAAATTTAAACCTGAAATTAAATTGATTATTTGTTTGAAA
>NW_015526707.1:0-888 GCF_001515645.1 Sinocyclocheilus grahami
GAATATATTAATATGGAAGAAAATGTGTACTTCTGGAACATTAAATCAATGTGATGTAAAATCAGCTATGTTTCAACGTCAGCTGAATCAACGTCTGTTGCTTTTGGGGTAAGAGAATATGATCTAGATATGAAGGCCAAGTGAATGTGTTAGAGCAAAAGAACCAAATTTTTATTTCAGAACAAAAGCAGTATTTCTAAATATGTTCTTTGCATTAAAACCACTTTTAGTTAATTACTTCAACCTCTTATTTTGTATTTAAACACTTAGTGTAGCTTGAAAGAAGTCATTTTAAAATGTGTACATGTGCAGGGTTTTGTGATGAGAGAAATATATTCACAATATACCATTCTTGCACTAGTGAAACTAAAAAGAACCATACAACAACATCAACTTTAAGTAACTGTTGCAAACTTAGTATTGTATTTGATACTTTTTTTGTGTAATGTATAGTATACACTGTGTAGTAAGTCATTTCAAACACAGTATTAGTTCTCTCTGTATTAATCAGTTGCATAGAGCAGGAACCCAGTGAAAGTATTGTAGTGGTTGTTATTGTCACACAGAAAGCAGCCGGCTGGAAGAGCAACATCCACCCTGTCTCCTGCATGCAGCTGAACAGCTAGCACAGCACTAGCGCTGTCCTCCTGGTCTTGAAGGTTGTTCTCACTTGGTGATGCAATAGTGCGCCCGTTCAGTTGGAGTCGAGCACAAGCAGCCAATGTGGCTCCAGGAGCGCCAGCATCACTATAAACGGTTAGTGCCAGGCTGTAGATGCCAGAACGTGGTGCTACAAAAGCACCAGTGTCGGTGCTGTAGCCATCTCCCAAGTTAACAAATACGCTGCTATACTTCACCACAGAGTCTTCACGATTTGGGCCGATACAG
>NW_015526708.1:0-888 GCF_001515645.1 Sinocyclocheilus grahami
CCTGCGAGAGCTGCGCAGACGCCTGCAGACACGCCAGACGGAGGACGGCGGGAATAACGTGGTGCATGTCAAACAGAAGCTCTTCCACAACGGCCACCCGAGCCCCCGGCGCCTCTGACAGACCCTCTGGTGTCCCGAGTGTTCGTTTTCTAGGGTCCACACGTCACCGGGGGTTGCATTTTGTAAACCAATCTTTGTGTACCGGGTAACAGTGTCTGTTTTAGAAGCACGGCATGCTGGGTAGTCTTCGGCGAGCAGGTGTTGATGAGATCTGCTGCTGTATTCAGTGTTTGTGTGACATTACAGCGACTCGTCGGATGCAGCGCACGGGGCTTGGGTTCCAGCCGTCAGATGGTGTTCACGGTTCTTCACCAGGACAAACTCCAGAACGTGTGGTTTGTGCGCGCAGTCCTGCAGCGCTCGTATTCATGAGAAGCTCAGTGTGTTCGCTCTCTTTCTGAATGAGACTCTTCCTGTTCCTTCTGTTTATTTATTATTCATTTACATATTTTGCTTAATAACACTCATTTCATGGTAAATATGTAGTAATTAAAAATGTATTACATTACCAACAACAACTTACTTGTTTTAAATCATCCACATTTAAAATTCTGCATTGAAATGAATCATGTTAATATTTCAGTAAGTTTTAAATGTAGGTATTTGCCTAAATATACTTAGTATACACATATTAGAAATAAATATATATAATGTTTACACATTTTACAGCTTTCTTATTCTTATTAAACAGTTTTTAGGTATTGAACTTCTGTCTTAAAAGAAAACAAATGTTTATTTTCCCCAAATGTACATTTATGTATTTTAAACTGAGCTTTATCTTCATGTGTGTGTGTGTGTGTGTGTGTGTGTGTGCTTCTGTGTGTGTGT
>NW_015526709.1:0-888 GCF_001515645.1 Sinocyclocheilus grahami
AAAAAAAGCCCTGGGAGACAGCAGGAAAAAAAATATTCTGAGAGAAAATCCCTAATAAAGAAGAAGCAAGTGAGCGATAAATGTGAATTTAAATGCAGCCTGATTTTCTCATAACTGTGTTTCTCAGGTGTGCATCTCAAGTTAGGCTGGGAATTGAGACACATTTCACAACATTCACAAGCTTGCAATTTGATTCAGGAAAAGTCTCCCTCATCTAATCCCGTAAACTACAATAAATCCTGTCAGTTGGTACACATTAAAGTGATTTGTAAACAAACAATTAAATCGCACATAAGGCAGGTATACAATTTTAATACATTTTTAATGATATATTAATGATATTTTTGTTGAAATATAAACATTTAAACAGTGGACGTCAACTTGTTTTCATGACAGATTTATTCAAACATACATTAAATATTGAAGAACAGTTTAATTAAAAACATAAATAATATTGGTTCATCAAAATAAGAACCAAATCAAATCAAGAAATTTATATTTTAAACTGTCCAAGGAGGAGCTTAAAAACTGTTTGATGCTCAACTTCTTCACAGGTGAGTGGACAGTAGCTCAGCTCATAAATATCTGACAGGGCTGAAATCATATGAATGATGTCTCAGAACAGAGAGAAGCTACAGCTCTGCCATCACTTCATCTGTCACGTCCCATAATGCCATAATACATATGAGAACTATAGTGTTTACCGCTTTAATATTTGTTTAGTGATGCAAAACACAGATAAACTCAAACTCAAACCGTGGTGACATTTCTGCAAAACGATATAACTTTGTGTCTTGAATGCTTCGCGACACTTTAAAAGTAAAATCCCCAGTCAGTCGAGTTAAAAGCGCATTCGTTTTTAACCAAAACACAATGTTAATCTGGCAG
>NW_015526710.1:0-887 GCF_001515645.1 Sinocyclocheilus grahami
TAATTTCAGCAGCCTGGTCACTGGCTCTGACCTGGAGCTGTTGATTAGCCTGAGACGCCATTAAACCACAATGACTGGCAACAGTCATTTAGCGCCTGCTTTCAGCATGTTACCACCACGCCACACCTCAGCATGAGCATTTAATGACCAAATTTTGACTAATCGCTGTCTTGCACGTGTGTTCATGGGAAACAATCTGAAAGTCACCAGGTAGTCAATGTTGGCAGGGATCACAGTCACCTTTAAGCATGAGTCAATTGGAGCCTGGTGGGGTCACCACAAAGAAGCCGCAGGCTTGCACAAATGATCCATGATTCATATATACACAGTGGGAGCGTGAATGGGAGTGCACATGCTTTCAGAGCTGTCGGCGAAGGCCAATTATAGGCCTCTCTAAGTTGAAACAGGGAGGTTTTAAGCATTAGAAAATGCATGTAATTTGTATCACTCATGTTTGTCATTTTAGAACGGCGGAGCAACAACAAAGCTATAACAGAACCTGTTAATCTGTGGCGTAATGGAAGGTATGCTGTACAAATTTGAAGTCATCTTTTCTAATCATGTGGAAGCCTGTCTGCCTCAGAGTAGTACAAAAAATAAAAAGAGCTAATTGTGTCAAAGTAATTTTTTTGTAAAATAAAGTCACAATTATGAGAGAAAGTTGCAAATGTGGGATATAAAGTTAAAAGTCGCAGTTAAGATACAAGGAATAAAGTCATTTTTAAATATAAAGTAATGCTTGTGAGATATAAAATGACAATCATGAGATATAAAGCTGAAAAATAAAGTTACAATTGAGATATTGTAACGGAGACGCTGGAGTTTGGTTAGAATTCATGAGTGGAAGTTTATTAAAGGTCAAGGCTTTAAACCGATGTCGATAATCA
>NW_015526711.1:0-887 GCF_001515645.1 Sinocyclocheilus grahami
CACAACACTGTAGGATTTCTGCATCTACCTGAGATGAGCTTTGTGTATCCTAAAATTGTCTGCTCATCCATATTCATGTGTTTGCAATGTGCACATGTGGGCAGTGGTGGTGAGGTGAGTCTCATTTGCATGTAAAGTGCTTTGGGTGTCTACAAAAGCTCAATACAGATGCTATGACTCATTTATTCAAATTTCATAAGTTTAATCAATACTTCGCCAATGAATCCAGCAGACAGTGCGGGACGGCTTTGAGAGGACGCATATAGAGGTGAGTGTGCGTCTGATGAATTGTGATCCAGCAAATAAACTTCTATGGATGAGGATTCAATTGCCCGTATGTCACAGCAACCCAGCTAGAAACGCACGGGGTTGTCGCATCTCCACTAACTAAAATAAAATATGCTACATCTCCGTACCCCCCACAACCCTGCACACGCTGCACTGTTCATATTTCATCCACACTGTAAAGTTTCCTTCCACCCACTGGGTATGAGATTAAAATGCAGAGATGGTCGGCACACTCTGCTGTGAAGCAGATAGGTGCATCCAAGAAAGTTTGAAACCCCATATTTTGTTGGAGCTCATTTCAATTTATCCGCCCATATGGAGAAGTCATCGTTCAAATAGACTCTGTGGCGAAGGCTGGCATGAAAACGAATCAACAGCAGTGCCCTTCATGCAAAGTACACTTTCTTCCCATCCCTCTGCGTTAAAAGTACATCTTTGTGGCATGTTGTCTGCATGATATCTGTTCTGCTGATGGTGCCGTCATGCCATGATGGGGAGAGGTCATGGCACAGTAAGTTCTACTTTTGTGTTCCATAGAATAAAATAAGAGTCGTACTAGTTTGGAACAACATGAGCATAAAAGAAATGATGCACTGATT
>NW_015526712.1:0-887 GCF_001515645.1 Sinocyclocheilus grahami
ATTTTTGTTCAAAGACCACACTTGCATTAGTTGAGATTTGTGTCTCTGCTTTAGTTGCATAACAATTTGTTTGAAAAAAAAATGCAAGATTGTGTCAAAAATATGACATGACAACGTTATTGCTTTTAAATTAAAAAGGCATCCATAGTTATTTAGTTTGATATTGTGCAGTACGACAAAAATAAAGCAGATACTACCATCTAGTGGAGCAAGAGAGATTCCCTTTACGCTGAACGTCAAATCATCCACTACATCAAAAATGAATTTAAAAAAGTGAATGCTACTATATATTGTGTCTAAAAAGGCTGTGGACTTCCTATTGTGATGCATTATGGGAAGAAATGAGTACACTAGAGATTATACTCACCAAAATGTCTGACACCCGAAGTAACTAAAGGGGAAATGGGAAGATTTCAGACACTTTTTGTGTGCACTGCTCACACCTTTCTCCATTGCTGGCCATTCAGAAGGCATTGTGTATTCTGACAATATCAAATATATTTTCAAGCAACAAATTAATTGCTAATATGTATAAAATGTTTGCCTGTAGACCGATTCTTTCTCATATTTGTCTTTGACCCTCTTTTTGACTCGACAGCGTAGGATAGTCACTAGTGAAGGACTTGGGACTGTGCGCAGTACAAAAACAAAATATCAGCTGTATTTGATAGGTTTTGTATTTCATGCAATCAATGTCAAAAATATTGAATTACTCATCTATACAGAAAACTAGCAATAAGGCACTAAATGACAAAAGCATACCCACACATAATTAAACAGAGCAACAAAGATACAGTGCTAAATTTCAATGTACAGAATTGTCATGCTAATTTGATTATTTGTTGGATTTCTGATGTGGTTGATTATACTAACGATAAATACTAATA
>NW_015526713.1:0-887 GCF_001515645.1 Sinocyclocheilus grahami
AAAATCCTAACTTCAAGTAATTCATTAGGTTTATAATTTGCATTAAAATGAATTTAATCCTAATGGAATGTGAACCTAATCATTTTTTTTATAGAATGTAAACTAATTTTTATGCATATAAAAGATTTTGATACAAATATCATAACAGTAACAAAAATTACGGAATTACATGGGCAAGCAGAAAAAAAAATCCTTATACGAGTCCTGGATTGAATTTTGTTCAACATTTTTTTTAAACATGTTTTGCAATTATCTGCAGTGTTCTCTCAGTACTCTTTTATATATAAGTGCACAAGTTTCTTCTGTCAGGGTGCATAAAACACTGAAATAGTGCTAATGATTCCGTTTCACTTGCAACCAAGGCCAGCGTTGGCTTTGTAGATCATCATAAGCATTCATAAATCACCTTCATAAACTATGTCAGTGGCCTCTGAACCAATCAGCGTGATAACCTTGCACCCAACGATGCATGCGTTCAAACTCATTTGAATTTTATATACTTCTCTGCAAATGTGGTTTTGTGTAGGCTAAACGGATCATATGCTGAATGACACCATGACGGATATTACAAGCAAGAAGCTAATTTGTCTTGGTAAATATTGCATAAAATAGTACGCCATTGTTTTAAATCACTGAAAGAATTGGTGTACACATTAACTCGCGTATGGACAAAAGAGGAAATACAAATTTTTTTAAATATTTAGTGCATTAAATTTCCAACTTGGATAGTCAACATAGCATATGGGTTGGGTGCTTTCTTCAATGTAACCGGGCCGCCACGAGTGACAGAAGAAATCATCACAGGCCACTCAAAGAGTTGAGTTCAGCTGACGTGTGAAATGAACTTGGACAAATGAATTCGGACACGTGATTGAGTTGCCTGTCGA
>NW_015526714.1:0-887 GCF_001515645.1 Sinocyclocheilus grahami
TTTAAAAAAGCATCATATGACCCCTTTAAAGTTCAGCCAAAAATTAAAATTCTGTCATCATTTACTCCCCCGTAAGTTGTTTCAAACCTGTATCAGTTGAACACAAAAGAAGATATTTTGAAGAATGTGTAACCAAACAGTTGCTGGTAGCAGTTGACTTCCATAGTAGGAAAAAAAATATTATGGAAGTCAATGGCTAATGGCAACTGTTTGCCTACCAGCATTCTTCAAAATATCATCTTTTATGTTGAACAGATGAAATGAACTGATACAGCTTTGGAACAACATGAGGGGGACAGATATGACAAAATGTTAATTTTTAGGAGAACTGTACCTTTAAAACAATCCCAATGTCTTTTCAGGTGCTCAAGTGTGATGCCCTTGTGGAGAACTAAATGACTTCTCTGAATGAAATCCATGGGGTCCCATAAAGCAGCATTGTTTTTAAAATATGCTGCATTTTCACTGGAGATTTGAGGCTTTTTGGACTTTTTTCAGATGTCTTTAGGAGAGATAAATGCTTTTATTTGGATTTTATTTAAGTATACTCGTTATGCGTATGAAATAATGAGTTTTACTAGTCAAGAACGTTGATTTAATCGTGATCTTCCCAATTTTGAGATGTTCACTTAAGACATAACTGACTGTCTTTGTGTAAATACTTGCCAAGACAAACATTTTGACATTTTTGTGTAAATCTGACCGTTAATGTACGTTCTTCAGGATTAATTACGATATAAAATCATCAGATCGTCCACCCCTAACTCAAGATCTACAAATTAAGAAACATAAATTTGAGTCAGTGTTTTTGTAACATCATTGGTATCTTATTTTTTTGAATGAGATCATTTTAATTTTAGTTTAATAATTTGGGGGTTTTGTCATTT
>NW_015526715.1:0-887 GCF_001515645.1 Sinocyclocheilus grahami
TTTTTTTTCCAGTCTTGTGGTTGCAAGACAGACATTTAGCTCTTGATCAAAGGAATCCAAATGTTTTAAAGCAGGGCCAAGCAACGATCCTCATATTATTCAGAGGGACTAATGTAATTCAAGATTACATGGATGTGTAAATGAGATTCTTCCATGAAATCAGTAAGTATCTATGAAACCATCTGATTTCAATGCTTTTATAATTTTGTCATGTGCTTCAAAGTTTTTAGAATTTCTTCAGAACGACCTTGAGAGGTTTTCTGCTTGATGTTCAGTCCCTGACCCTGACCGTTTTCATCTGGAACACATCTGAACCACTTCTTTAAAACGTTCCCTGGCAGATGTTACTACAACATTAAACTGATTTATTTGTGAATTTGCTCGTGTTTCTCAGGTGCTGATACACAAATATGATAAATAGTCTCAAAGATGTCTTTCAGCATGTTAACTGGGGTTTTTGTCATTTCTGAACCAATGAACATTCAAACAAGTTTTTAAAGCAGGCCATCATCTTAAAGAACTCAAATCTTCAGATGAATGATTCTAGATGTTCAAAAATTTTGTTATTAGTATTTACAATACCATTCAAAAGTTTGGGGTTGGTAAGATTTTTTTTTTTTGTCATGCTCACCAAGTCAGCAAATATTTTCTAAAAACAATTTAAAATAACTGCTTTCTATTGTAATATATTTACTGTAATTTAATCCTGTGATGACTAAGCTAAGTTTTCATCAGCCATTACTCCAGCTGTCACATGATCCTTCAGAAATCATTTTAATATGTTGATTTGGTTCTTAAGAGCTAATATCCTAATACAATATCCTAATATAACATTTTAATATCCTAATACATTACCTGCTGAATAAAAGTAAACCAAAAAAAAAAAA
>NW_015526716.1:0-887 GCF_001515645.1 Sinocyclocheilus grahami
CCATTAGAGTAGAATTACTGAACCTAAACATAGGAGTCTGAGAAACAAAATGCCAATTTTAGACGAAAATGTCAGATAGCACTTAGAGGCTTTTGCATATGAACTCTTCAAATAATTTTATGTACAGCTGTCTACTTCTTCCATTCCAGAAACGTTCTATCATTTTTACTGTTAGAAATCAATCAGTGTTTGATTAACTCAACCCTGACCTTTGCTTACAGTGAATGACTGGTCATTCATCAAGCTTTTACTATTGACTAATTGTCATTGTATGACCTATAAATGTTATATGTTCTCTTTTGTGTTTGCTTTTCCAGTGTCTCTTTTGATGCTGATCTGTCCCCTCATCCGGTCCCTAAAGCAAAGAAAAAGAAGAAGAAGTCACAGAGGAAGAAGAGGAGACACAGGTCAGCCCACAAAACAAATGATCACATGTGACAACAATAATCTTTTATTCTGAGCATTCAACAAAACTGAAAATATCATGCAGTTCAGATAGATAGAACGATTTCATGCTGTATTTAATCAATATCCAACATCAGCTTTTAATTTTCACAAGTACATTAGTGAACAGTAAACAGTGTGTTTGTGTCATAAAGTATCCAAGCACATGATGAATGTAATGACAATAGCCATTGAACAGAACAACTGTTCTCAGTTTGTTTCGCTTGAAGGGAAGGCTTTTACATAAAAAAATTTAAATTTAAATTTTAGACACTCGGTTTTCTCGTTTTTTTTGGGGGGGGGATGATTCCGTGAGGGGATTCTCACTCACGGAATCCGTTTAAAAAGCCTCTCCAATCTGCAAAACAAACTGTATGTCTTCAATGCATGTCTACATTTTTTTTATTGTTTACCTCCTTATCATACACTACTGTTCAGAAGGT
>NW_015526717.1:0-886 GCF_001515645.1 Sinocyclocheilus grahami
AACTAACTAACTAACTAACTAACTAACTAAATAAATAAATAAATAGATCAATAAATAAATAAATAAATAAATGTATTTACAGAACAGTATGACAGTGTCTACCAAACAATACTTTAGATAGAGCTTAAATAAATAAATAAATAAATACCTACATACATACATACATAAGTAAAGTGAATCAAACTATGTTTTTACAGCAAACCAAGCTGAGACATGGAAAATGTCATGGACACATTGCTACGCTTCAAGCCCTGAAGCTCTGACATTTTTATTATTAGTATTATTAGTAGTAGTAGTAATACTCCTCATAATCCATACAGGTTGGCAGGTCTATATAACTTAAACGCTATTTCATCAGACACATTAGTGAAGGAGTCAGAAAGAAGAGAGCATTTCAAGAGCTATTATGACAAATTATAGATTAATTTTAGTTGGAGACAATTTGTAGACTTATTAAGATATAATACACAACTTTCTTCACTCGTTTCACACTTCAATGATCTTAGGCTCAATGAAGTCTGAGGTGTTATTCACAAAGCTGAATGATTTTAAGACAAACATGATGAAGTATTTGACTACACTAAGGAACATTTGGCACAGATGAAAACAAAGGAGGCTGTTTTCGGCTTAAGTTCTTAAGAAACACATTTCCTCTTTGCATACATGTATTTTTCCATTTATAAAACCTAATTTGTTCTGGAATAGTGTCCACTGACTGAACTCTGATTGTATGTATTTGGTCAATTTGAATTCCCTCACCCATTTCATAAACTCGTCTTCAGTTTGTATTATTGTATTTGATGTTCAGACTATTTTAACAGCAGTATTAAATTACATTGTACTTAGCTTTTCATATTAAGAACATTCATATTTCATTTCTTGTGAT
>NW_015526718.1:0-886 GCF_001515645.1 Sinocyclocheilus grahami
CGTTCTCCTCAGGCTGAAGAGGAAGGCCCTGGCTGGCCAGGTCACTGAGTCTCTCTCCCACGTCTTTATGGGTCTGCAGAATGACAGCCTTGTTTCCCCCGTCCAGGGCTTCGCCGGTCAGACTGCAGCTATAGTTGATGGCAGCTTCCTCCTGCAGAAGAGTGTCCAACTGAGCCTGCAAAACCTTTAGGATACACAAAATTAAACAGAAGGGACATTTCAAAATATAGAATCATTTCAAAAACATAAGAATTTGTATCCTTGTTTTATTTATTTATATTAAACTAACATGTTAATATACAGTATGTTAATAAACATTAAATTAATAAATATACATGACCGTTTAAATGTTTGGGGTCAGTAAGATCTTTTTTTAAAGAAATTATTATTTTTTTATTCAGTAAGGAGATATTGGATTGATTAAAAGTAACAGCAAAGAAATTTATATTACAAAAGATTTCAGTTTCAAATAAATGTGGTTCTTTTAAACTTTCTATTAATTAAAAAAATCCTGAAACCCCCACAAAATATTATCAACTGTTTATCATCATAATAATAATAATAAGAAGAAGAAATCTTTCAAAAACCGGCATATTAGAATGTTTTCTGAAGGATCACATGACGTGTGGAGTAATGGCTGCAGAAAATGTAGCTTTGCATCACCGGAATAAATGACATTTAAAATATATTAATAAAGAAAACATAATATTTCACATTATTACAGTTTTTACTATATATGTGATCAAATAAATGCAGTATTATTATCAGTAACCAAACCTAAAACCAAAACCATAACTTTTTTAAAACTTATTTTACTTCAGCTAGTTGCCAAGGGAAAATTTCTCATTTTTGTTTAGTTTTTATTTTGTTTTTTACTAAAAGAACT
>NW_015526719.1:0-886 GCF_001515645.1 Sinocyclocheilus grahami
ATATATATATATATATATATAGAGCCAGAAAATGTAAATTTTAATTTTATATATAAATAAATTTTTTGGCAATGAATCATATATCTATATCTATATACATATGCACAAATTTACATTTATAAATGTATATATTAATTACATTTTTGGCTCAAAAACATATATTCATATATAAATTTACATTACATCTGCAAGAGTTATAAATTCAGAATAACATGAATATTTTACAGGAACAGCCTCTTTTCAGTTACTGATAACTTTTAATTGATAAATTAACTTTTTGATTTAAAGATTCACAGAAAAAGAGAAAGTAAGTGCACATGTGCGTCAATCAAATGAAAGAAAGTGCAGTCATGTTGAAAGACGATTAACATGTTTTAATCATGATTTAATTTAGGTCATTTAAATAAACCGTAGTTAACTGAGATGTTAACTATGGAACGCAAGGAAAAACATTAGTGTAAATGCAGTAATAGGATTTCTGAAAAATAATTAGTTGCTTAAAGTCACTACAGGAAAGAGTCACGTGATGAAAGTAACGCATCATGACCAGAAACTAATGAAATCTCACTAAATCTAGCAAATTAAGTCAAGCTCTTTATTGCAGTCGTACAGGAACAAGTATTAAACTAATAAAATAATAAGTAATACTTATTACCACGAACGTCATCATTTAATTCCAGTACAGTATTCTGTAAAAGTATCATACAAGGCTGGATCACACTGTAATTAAATGAAGACACACAGCACTGATGGTTTGGGGCTCATCTGTCTGTCTGTATGTGTGTGTGTGTGTCTCAGAGCGCTCTGCTGGAGGAGCAGCAGTCCGTCATGCAGCACTGTGCCGAAGAGCGCAGGAAACTGGCGGCCGACTGGAGCCGCTTTCACG
>NW_015526720.1:0-886 GCF_001515645.1 Sinocyclocheilus grahami
TCATCCTCAGCAGCAGCAGGCGCTTCTGGACGCACTGCAGAGGGCGATGAAGGTTTGTGTGTCTGTCCCAAGTGCTGACAACCCCTCCTCCCCCGATGAACGACTAAATCATCATTCACTTAACCTCCCACATTTAGTGCGATGTCGTTTGCATGGCCCGCTGACTGATGTTTTGCTCTCTGCTTCTCTGAAGTGGCTGGATGAGTGCGCAAAGTAGCAGTGGAAGTTTGGAGGGGCCGCCATCTTAGCTCCAGCAGCGGCTCCCGGCGCCGCACTCTCTCGCAGCCGCAGCCGCAGAAGGTACAGTCTGCTTCTTTATTCCCTGCACCGTCTAGTTCTGAACAGGGGACGGGTTCGGTGGAAGGGCCCGTCAGGGGAGTTAAAATGACTCGATCGAGTTAGTGTTCCTGGCTAGTTAGCCGCCTGGCTCGTGCTGTCAAAACTAATGGTAAAAGTAGCGTCTAACTAGCTAGCGTGCTAGCATTGTAGCTCCGCAGCATGGAAACCTCATACCGCTGAGAGACTACAGCGTTGTGGCACTTCAGCTTTCGGCTAAGTAGCGCCGTAAACTCATACTGGCTCCAGCAAACAGGGTCGCTCAAGGAGCTGTGTGGATTTGTTTTGTTTTCTCGCTTTATTAACCTTTCTTGTGAATGCACTTGTTCATTGTTGTTGGACGGTAGATTTGATTGCAGTGTGTGTTTGCATGCACGTGTGTGTGTTAAAGCACGCATACAGTCACACCGAGGTGTTATTCTCACAGTTTGGGCTTGGTCTTGCTGTACTGGGTGTAAATGTGGCGTTGTGCCCGTGTTAAAGGGGTCATGTGGTGCTTTTTTTAAAAGATCATTATTTGGTGTATTTGGTGTAACAGACTATGTTGACA
>NW_015526721.1:0-886 GCF_001515645.1 Sinocyclocheilus grahami
AAAAAAAAAAAAACAAATAAAAAATTTTGCACACAGGGGAAATGACAAGAGACAGATAGGAATGAATCTGAACTAACCACAATTCTCCTCATCTGCCTGATTCCCACAGTCATCCACGCCATTGCAGTGAAGTAGCTGAGGAAGACAGGTACTGAGGTTTCCACAGGGGAAGTAGCCCAGTGGGCAGTGAGCCCGATCCTCTGATCCATTAAACATGGTCAGCACCACTTCAGAAGAGACAAAGACAAAGAGAAGAGAGAAACTGAGCATTATAAATTCAGCCTCATGTTAATGTGAGGTGTAATGCCCTTTTCACAAATAAATTTTTTTTATTTTAACTATTAGTAATTCACAATGACATGTTAAACCACGCTAACTTAAAATTGTCTTTTTCTTGTGTTAATTGGTGATGTAAAATATATCCCCGGACACTGTACTGTTTTATAAGATGTTTTCAGAGATACAAAATTACAGTATGTAATTAAAGGTTCTGAAGGTTAAACACTATTTAAGTACAACTGGTGGCCTCTGTATAAAAACAGTGTCAGACCTGCATGATGAAGAAAATTACAACAAAAGTTTTTGCTAAATTACACATGCATGAATGTAATCAAAGAGTAGGATATTTACCACCAGTTTCCTTCTTTCAATGCTTTTTATGTGATGTCACACAAATACCCTTTAAAAACATCTCAAATGCATACTGAAATAACCACTTTAAAGAGTGAACATTACAAAGCTCTTGCGCTGCATAGCTACTTGCTAATCACTGATAAAAATCAAAGAAGGGTTTTCTTATTCTTTACTCAACGTTTCATCACAACCTTTCTGTATGACTCATATTACTGCAAGTCATTCTCAAGGCAACCTATAGATCTATGAATAA
>NW_015526722.1:0-886 GCF_001515645.1 Sinocyclocheilus grahami
TTTGCATGGAGCTATACATTTATAAAGACATGTAAACTCACTGTATTAGAGAAAGATTTGTTTTATAAATGTCTTAATTTGTAGACTTCCCAGTATGTAAGGTTTGTGGAGATCATAAATACTGTCGTCATGGGGTTTTATGTGTGAGGTTTTTTTTTTTTGTAGTGTGCTCGTAAGGTGTGTTTCCTATATACCGGGCATCTTTTAGCGGGGAGAGTGTGTGTGTGAGTTGCTGTACATCCGAGGCAGAGCATAATGTACCTGAGAGCAGGCTGAGATTGCTTCTTTATCTGTGAAAAAATACCTTTATTTTCAGGATTGTGTTGCTTTGTTTCTTTCTTAAGAAATAAAGACCTTAAAATAAGTGTTTCTTTTTATTATGACAAGACATGCTTTGATGTGCTACTTAGTCTTATTAATGTTCTTCAAAGCTGGGAATACAAGCATAATTTTTTCCGGTAATGTACTATACAGAAATGAATGCCAACTTGCCTTAACATTTTGAATGCTGAATTTTAAAAACCACGGACGAAAAAAAAAGTGAAAAAAACAGATCTAATTTATCGCTAAGAAATTAGTTTTGCAGTGCAGTTTCTAGCATGTAATTAATGTCTATGGAAAAAAAGTGTGGTTAAGTCACAACTGTTTTTTTAAATGGTTTTAAAATTAAAACACATTCCAATATCTGAAACGCAATAATTATAATTATCATAATTATTAATAATAACAGGTGAAAAGAACATTGATAATTTGCATTGTTATCAGTATGTTACAATAAAATGTGAACAAAAGATGTCTTTAAAAATTTCTTTATTAGCACCTTCTATTAAGATTAAAAACTAATCATACAGAAATAATTTGTACAATACAATGGTTGGCAGTAACG
>NW_015526723.1:0-886 GCF_001515645.1 Sinocyclocheilus grahami
AGCAAATTAGGAGTTTGAGGCAAACGTTGTAGTTAATAGTGAGAACAGGTTCCCAAACTAAAGTGTGACTGATGTGTTTATATACAGAGATACATATGTGTTTACATGTAACAGTTTAGTCTTCAATAACTGCAGCATGTTCATGTGGTTTCTTACTAATTAACGGTTTGCATTACAACAAAGTCGAGCTTGAGCCTGATCTACAAAGAAAACAACAGTGTGATTCTGAAAACTTTTACATTCATAGTGCTGAGATGACGGGGTGTGAGTGGATTCAGAGGGACGTACCTTCGAGTCATAGGCAGACTGCTGAATGACCTCCGGGGCCATCCAGAATGGTGTACCTACAAACGTCTCTCTTTTGATCTGCGTGTCTGTCAGCTGTCCTGCCACACCGAAGTCTGCCAGCTTCACCTCCCCAGACTCAGACAACAGCACGTTGGCAGCTGTAACCATGTAAAAATAAGAGACAATGGAGACCAACAGACACGGCAGCTTTAATTTTACTCAAATAATCAAAAACTGATTTAGGCTCTTTTTGATCGCGATCATCCGCAGTACATAAACACATGCCTTTTACATATTCGGTTTATAAGTAAAGGCCTTCTTTCACACATTCGCATGACCATGGTTCTCTAATGTCTGTCACATTTTATATCTAATTTTTTTTAGTAAGCGTTTTATTTGTTTGTTATTATTTTTAAATTATTTACATATATAGCACTACATGTCATGGGCATAAAACTATATTGTGATTATTTTTGTTATATATTGCAATTACGACTTTTCATTTCAAAGAGCTCTCTCTACATGACAAAGAAAGCACTCATTAGCTAAAACACTGGCAAACAGGTAAGCTGGAGTTCAGTGATCTCTAAGATATTCA
>NW_015526724.1:0-886 GCF_001515645.1 Sinocyclocheilus grahami
TGTTAGCGAATCGGAGATAAACTTTGTTTGAACCTCTCCGCATATTTTTTTTTTTGAGATGTACGTGTGTGTATATGCTGTGTTTAGTGTGATGATGTAATGGAATTGCAACTCGTTGAAACAAGGGGTGTGACCAAGTGTTTTGTGTGTCTTGCACTTATCCAATGGAGTGTTTGAATAGATGCTTTGCAGGAGAGGAATTGTGTAACGCCCTCTCCTATATAATCAAGCGCTTTATGATTTTGCGGGGCCGGAAAACGGGTGAAGACTATACGCTGTTACTTTCTTGAATTTTTCTTATGAGTTATTGTTTTTAATAAAGCGAAACCATTTGTATATGGTGATTCGATAAACTTTCTTTTAATCAAGTCTCTGAGTAATTTATTAAGGGTAACACATTATCTGAATTTAGTTCATAAATCTCCAGTGCGGACCTCATAGTGGTGAAAACCCTGCTGAGCCGGTCAGGACGTTTCGCTGTGGACCTCGGACCTTGCATTACACTTCCCATTAATGAGAGGTAAGGGTTGTATTTGCTTATGACAGCTACAGGTGGGGGACAAAGTGTATATATGAGGTTTATTGGTTCATTAAGTACGAAATTTATACAACACCACCAAATTTAAGCTGAATTCTCGTTTTTCGTGTTTTGGAAAAAAACGAAAATAAGAAAAAGGAGCCGTTTTCAAATTGTTCTACTTTCAATATTAAATAAAAAAACGAATGATCGAATGATACACGGATTGCAAAGTACCCAGGTAGCTAAAAAAATCTGGCCCGATAACGGCCCAATTCCGGGAAAACCAGCATAGATTATAATTAGCCGGTAGGCTACTGGCCCGAGTCTGGATTCCAAATGGAAATGTATCCTATATGAAATACAGAC
>NW_015526725.1:0-886 GCF_001515645.1 Sinocyclocheilus grahami
TTTCTGAGATAATTACCATTGGGCTTGTTTGGAGCTGACCATTGAAGCTGGATGATGTCATCACGCAGACCCACATGGCTCCAGCGAGGAGGAGACACACCCCAAGGTGCATCTTCTTTAGTAGTGGCACAAGAGGAGGGACTGAACCCAAGGCCAAAGCTGTTCCAGGCTCCAATTCTATACTCATAACTGGTGTAAGGGTCCAGTTCAGAGTCCGAAATGACACACCAGAGAATACACAGTCACAAAAACACACACATTCCTCAGAATTCCCATGAAACCTCTTGACGGCACCACAGGAGTGTCTCTAAAGTGTCTCAGTCTTCACACAAAAACAAGACTAAAGTTTAAAGAGTAACCTGAGACCCTGCATTTACTGTAATGCTCTTTGTTATCAGAAATACAGTGGTTTGTTGTAAACGTGTGTTTGGGGAGTCATGGGTGTAAATCTCCGAGATGGGTTTCATCAGACAGGCGGAGGCACTTATAGGAGTGACAGGATGACAAAACACCCTTCTCAAAGGACAAGAAACCAAGTCTCACTAAGTTAACCAAGCTAAATTATTATTATTACTACTACAACAAAAAACAACATACAGTATGTAAAATTCAACTTTTAAAATTACATTAAAATAAAATTTTATTTTATATATTACATAAAATTAAGTTCTATGTATTTGCTTGTACATTAAGCAATACCAATTTACTTTTTATTTTATTTTGTTAATAAAAACAATTAATAATAATTATAATGATCAAATTTAACCAAGGAAACTTATTTATTTACCAAAGAAATCAACATATGTAAAATTCTACTTAATTACATAACTACAAAGTAAAGAAATAAATATATCAATAAATATATATATATATATATATATATGAG
>NW_015526726.1:0-886 GCF_001515645.1 Sinocyclocheilus grahami
GCTCATTATCATTTAAAGAGACATGCACCGAAACGGGTCGCTGTGTACAGAGCTGTTTTTGACATGGTAAAAAGAGTGTTGTTTTACACGACCATTGAGGAATTTTGACCAAAGTATGTTCCAGACAGTTCATGAAGACCCTATAGTATCATACCAACATGTGTAAAATGGGCATCCGATGTACCCTTTCAAGATATGTCATTCACAGAAGTAGAGCTATTTTGTTATATTTGAGTTTTTTTTTTGTTTTTTTTACTTCAGGAGTCCTTCAGTAAGACGAAACCTATCTTGCCGGTAAGTGCTGTAACCTCTACAAGCAACAACACATCTACCCCAAAACCTGCTGCCCCCAAACCTACTTCCTCAGACTCCAGCTCATCAGTGAAGACTACCACTTCCAGTGGTGCGGCGCAGACAGTCACCAAGATCCCCTGCTCTCAGTGTCTGAACTCGTTCTTTCACAGACCAGAGCTGCTGGAGTTCAAGGTACTCCTGTTTACTAGTTTAGACACTAATAAATGGTACTAGAACTAGTACTTTAATAGTGGGTGTTTTACAGGCAAAAGTACTTGGCATAAAAATTTTCTGATGAGGGGAATTCCAAAAGTTCAAATGGATTTCCATTAAACTTAACTTAAGGCACATGACATCATCTAGAAATAAATTAGTTTGTGTTTTATATATTTATGGTTTGGTGGGGGGACTTGTATTTATAATTTAAGTGCAACAATATGCGCAAAATTTGCAGATACAGATAATCATTATTTTAAAGCCAATATTTGGCCATTTGTTAGATAGCAGTCTACATTTCGTGAAGCTAATAACCCAAAAAAGTTAAATTAAATTAAAGGGATAGTTCACCCAAAAATGAAAATTAGCCCATTAT
>NW_015526727.1:0-885 GCF_001515645.1 Sinocyclocheilus grahami
TTGTATTGGTCAATCAGCAGAAAACTCACCTGTTGAGGGTATCTGGTAAAGCTTCCTCGCTCATCTCATGTTCTTCCTCTTCACCGGTTTTATGTTCACTTCGTTTTTCTGTTGTCTTGGAGCCAATTTTTCTCATCCCGCAAGTGGCCCAGCTCGACATGCACTGAAAGGCAGCAAACTCTTCCGGTCCAAGACCTCTCTGCCTGAAGAACTCTTTTCCCACGTAGTGTCTCCAGTCGCAACGGTGGTGGCAGCAAAGAGCGATGGCCAGTCCTGACACTATGAGCTTTTCACCAGTTTCCCTGCCTTCGGTTGAGGGAACAGGCTTGATAAAATCACCACCACCCTCATTCTGATGGAGTTTTATGCGCTTTGTTGGAGGTTCATCATCTTTGTCGGTGCAGCTGTGCTCAAATAAACACAGAAGGGCCAGATCTGTGGTGACAAGTTGACAAAACTCAATCTAGTAGTACTGATACCATAATGACGTTTATTGAATTCTAGTCTACCTGTTGCTGCACCACACAGGTGCTTCCCAACACCAATAATAGGAAGTCCTTTTTTTCTCAGAAGAGGGACCTTCGCTGAAAAGTACAAAGTAGTTTATTAGATCAAATTAAAATAGTAAAACTATTTATTTTAGAATATATTAAGACAATTACGACTAGTTTACTCGCATAAATTAAGGTGCTGAATATCAACTTGAAGCCTATCAAATGCTGAGTCTGCATTTTTGTGCTTGCCATCTACCTAAAAAACATAAAATTGACATTTAACCTTACTTTCGAGTAGAAAGAACAATATTTTCCTGAATTTGAGGAAAGGATGGCTTTATGTGATTGACACCACACCTTAAAGCGAGTACTGGACCTTTCCACAAGTAAA
>NW_015526728.1:0-885 GCF_001515645.1 Sinocyclocheilus grahami
GTATGGGGCTGTTATGCCCTTCATATTTATGTTAAAACTGTCCTACCCCACAGGCAGATCTTTTAAGGTTTCCTGAAGGTGAAGGGTGTCTAAGTTACATCACCTAACCACCGGGGTGCCTCAGGGTTCAGTGTTGGGCCCCATCCTATTCTTGAAATACACAGCTTCACTTGGCAATAATCATACAATCACTCAGATTCTCCTATCACTTGTGCCCATGCTTTACAATATTAGGACAATCAAACCTGTCTGAATATTCTTTGAAGCTCTTTTGACATCTCAAAAATGGAATCCTGCAATGACACGTGAGCTGGCTTTCTTGATCAAAAACAATGGTTAGTTGATCAGATAATGGCAAAAGATCATGGCACCGTGCCAAGACTTCAATCATTCAAAGAGGGTCCATGTCACACTCCACTTGCTATGCACATCAGGCTACCTATATCAAATTCAAGACTGGAGTTTATGACTGAACTTTGTACTATACTATAGTATACTATAAAAGTGCCTATTAAATCAATGTAATGTCCATGTAAAACTCATGCAGCTGTTACAGAGAAGTCCCAGATCTTCCTCCAGGATAATATTAATGTGTTAATGTGTTACCAGGGATGACAACAATTGTATTATTGTTCTCGCTGACCTTGTCCTAGTTTGGCTATGTAGGGAACAGCACTGACAATGTCATGTTCCATTTCCACCGCCACAGCAATGCCAAGAAAACTGTATTCTTTCTCTATCTCTCCCCCTCTCTCTCTATCCATTTTTATCTGTCCTCTATCCCATCTGTACTATCTTCTCTGCATGGTGTCTGCAGCAAAAACAATGCTCTCCAGCTTTCTGTTATCAGCATAGATCTGCATTATCTCACACAATTATCAGCTC
>NW_015526729.1:0-885 GCF_001515645.1 Sinocyclocheilus grahami
GTAGGAGCTGACAGCACCTCCTACAGGTTCACTGCTCTGAAGCCTTGAGTTCTCTACACAGTCTATGTCTGGGCTGTGAAAGGCTCTCGCTCAAGCAGAAAAGCCACAACTGAGGCTGAGACAGGTTATCTGATTCAAGCAGGCAGCGTGGCTCTGTGCCCGTGCTTTCTCCTACTGCCTAAATATGTCAAATGAAGCATGATGAAGGTCTTTGCTAAGGTCTTGTCTCAGCAATAGTGATAACTGAATTAATTCTGCACAGAAAGCTTAAAGAGGAAGAATCTATCATTTTTCGACACTGACTGAATGCTAACGCTCAGAGACATTTATCATCTGTTAAGAGCTCATTAAGAATGAGTTGTATTCTCATGATCATTTCCAGACACAGTCGACCTCATTCAACCGAGCGCTTTTTGTTGATCTGCAGAGATCGATGCTCCAAAGAATCTCAAAACCGTTGATGTCCAGACTCAAACCTCCACTATAACATGGAAAGCTCCTCGGGCTAATATTGATGGCTACATCCTGACCTACAGGGCTGAAGATGGCAGCATGCAGGTTTGCTCTACATGCTAACAGATTTTGAAACCTGTTCAATTCAATTCTGTATCCTATTACTGATAACAATTTACAAGGCATTATATGTTAAGATTAGATCATGCAATAGATGACATGAACTAACAATAAACAATACTTTCATGGCATTTATTAATGTTGGTTAATGTTAATTTCTTTGTTTACTAAAACATTTGAACAAATAAATTAACATTATTGTATTGTGAACCAACATGAACAAAATTTTATATATTTTTAGCAGCCATTACTCCAGTTTTCAGTGTTACGTGATCCTTCAGAAATCATTCTAATATGCTGATCTGGTGCTCA
>NW_015526730.1:0-885 GCF_001515645.1 Sinocyclocheilus grahami
GACTGAAATCAATCAATGAATTATGTTAACCAGGTGGTATTTTACATTTTTTTTCCCCGCTAAAAATTTTGCAGTGTTTGCTAAGGCTAGCATTTTAATTACCACAATTCAATTCCACCTCTTTTGGCTCAGACCAGTAAAAATACCGACTAAACACTAAAAATACCTTAGAGAGACACATAAAAGCATTTAGAACAACTTAGTAGTCACATAACACATCCTAGCATCGTATAGCTACTTTTTCACAAGTTAGCATCATTTAATTTTGCTTAGATCTGGTAAAATACTGCTGTTTGTCACTATGCTTTGCTCGATGTTAAGTCATTTATGATTTCCAAATTGACAGTTGGAATCCTCAAGAGCTCTCATCACTCAGTGATTTAAAAACAGGTATGATTTTTGCAGAGTTTGCCCGTTAATTGTATAATAATTGTTTACTTTTTCTTCTCCTTTCTTTTCATTTCATTTTTTTTTCTTTTTGAGAATAATAATAATACCCACCACCAACACATAAAAGAAAACACAATTAAAAAACAATAAGTACATAATTAAGTGCTTTTACATCTATAAAAAGAAACTTGTATTCACGTATTTATATGAAGCACTTATGGCCACACATAATACTTTAGGTAAATAAATATAATTCAAATAATATAATTTAGGTAATACAAATAATACAAAACACTTTTATACAGCTTTAAAAGGAAGAAAATACTACTACTAATGATAAGTACATAAATTAAATAAAAGGAAGGGAGGGAGGTATGAGAAAAGTAATCCATGTAATGCATACAATGTAAAAAAAATAATTGCTATTACTACCTAGAGTTAAACAGTTGCGTTTTACCGTTTTCGAATCCATTCAGACGATCTCCGGGTCTGGCG
>NW_015526731.1:0-885 GCF_001515645.1 Sinocyclocheilus grahami
ATATATATATATATATATATATATATATATATATAAATAAATAGATGGTATAAAGGTTGGATAACCGAATGTGAAAGAATCAAGCTTTACAGTGCACTTGATTTTGTCTAGCTTAGTCTTTTATAAACAAGCACTAATTTTAATGTGACTAAACTTTGCTTTTTGTGCCAGAACAAATTTTAAGTTTTATGAAAAGATACTGTGAAATTCCAAGATTTGCTAGAATTATTTTTATTATTGAATTATTGTGATTTTTTATTTTTTTTTTATGTTGCCAGTGCCATCCTTCCACAGGTCCAAATAACCAAAAACTGGAGAGCAGGATGCCATTTTGCTTTTAAAACTTTGAAAACATTCAAAGCCTAAAATTCTGATAGTAAGTGTATGAACAGGTGTGTTCTATTGCTATAGGCCAAAAGGACATAAGTTATAAGGTAGGTGAGCGATATGAAATGACAATATTAATGTGGAGGTACTTTAGGGTCTTGAAAGGTAGGGCTGTCTTGAACTAAATATGTAGAATGACACTAAAAACAGGTTTTGCTATGTGAATGTACGTGAGTGTTAAAGCGTGTTGGCACGGTAAAACTTCACTCCTGAATAACAGTATGGCAAAAGCCGCTGAAGTATATTAATGTTTGTTTTAGTCTTTTGATTTAGTGATGCCAAAGTTAACAATCGCAACCATGCAAAAGGATAGTAGCCTGTCACATTCAAATCTTCATTCACTGAGCTTAACATCACAGAAAAGCACTTTACCATCCTCTTCTACACTTAGTTGCTCACTACAATCATATACAAGCAGATCTCCTGGTTCTCGGGTGCCCCCTCCTCCCCTTTCTGGCTGGGTTTGACAAGAGCGTGTTGTGTGGATTTTAGGGGTGG
>NW_015526732.1:0-885 GCF_001515645.1 Sinocyclocheilus grahami
AAGGCACCGGAAGGAATCTTCACAGGTGATGTCGTAGGTGAGAATGAGAGCGTTGGCACTGCGGTAGTAACTCTGGGTAATTGAGCGGAACCGCTCCTGCCCGGCCGTGTCCCAGATCTGGAGCTGTGGGAATGAGCGGATCAAATAATCAGTGAAGTCGCTTAGTACTTCTAGCAGAACCCAACACAAGCTACAGCTTTCTGTCTATTTCATTAGCAGGAAGTGCACTGAAATGCGGAAAAATGCCTAGAGGTACACAGACTCAAATACAAGGGCTTAATCAGTGAGTGGTCTACTCTAAACTGACGCTTGATACATTTCAAGGCCAAGATTAGTCACATTATATATATTTTTTAAAAGCGATATACCAGGTGTTAATATAAAATATAAGTAGCATTTTTTATTGTCTGAAGAATGCTGTGACTGATATTCCAAACAGACTTATAATGCAATTGACATCAAGCACACAAAACAGGCGTACACTACAAAAAGTAATCTGTATAGTGTATTTCCAACACGCCGCTAGTTTCGGTTTCACTATAAATTAAGTGTTTTAGGTTTGGCACTTGTAAAAAAAATAGTTTTTAATGAATCCCACAATAACTTCTGTTTCATTCCTGTTCCATTCTGAAGACTTTTAAATTGAAAGGACTTTTTGTGGAGTGAGGGGAACTAAAACACATTTACAGTGTTTATAATGTTTTGTTTTATTTACTAATATTTATAAATGAATTCTGAATGTAATATTATAATGTGACTTATACAACGATGCGATTTTGAACCCCTGTGATTAGTCAGGTGCAACTTATACATAGATTGAATATATATTTAAAGCAAATTCTTACAGTATTTTTTAAATTGATTACTTAGAAGGATCCTTCTTGT
>NW_015526733.1:0-885 GCF_001515645.1 Sinocyclocheilus grahami
CTGCTGCTGCGAGAGACCATGTGAGTCAAACAAACCATTCAGTTCTAAAATGTAATTTGCTAAAAGCTTCTTTGTTATTTCACACATTACAGTGAGAGATATGTCTGTTCTGTGTGTTAAACGTTTGCACTGATGTTTAGGAGCAGACGGATGATGCGACTTACTCTTTAGTCTCTCTTCCAGTAAAATCGCTCAAAGTGAGTAGATAGCAGCTCATTCCCTTGTTCTTCATCACTGACTGCTGTTCGGTCCTATTCAGAGAAAAGCACCGCAGCTTCTCTCATCTATACACTGCTGATGTAGTTCTGAATCTGAATCTCAGATAAATGAAGCTTTATCAACATGTGGCTGTGGTTCAAACACTGACGGAGAAACTCTGTGCTGTTCTTTCAGGATCATGATGATTTAGTGACTTACGCTGCCATCAGATGAACAGAAAATGAGCCGCTAGGTGAACTTTACACCTCTGTGAACAAGAACAAGAGCTGCACAAATAAACATTCATAATCCAGATCACTGCATGAGCTCCTCATATCAGCAGCAGATGTGATGTTTCCACCACTGCTGAGATTCATAATCAAAGTGATGTAATGAAAAAAATAAAGTTTTTCAGTAGAAGCTACTCTTGCTTTCAGCTTGTATATTGACTGTTTCTTGTAGAAAAAGATTGGTAACGCTTTAGATTACAACCTGCAAAGAACTGTAAGTAAACTGAAGTTACAGTGTAACTTTTTTTGTAATTATAGTGTACCTATTCAGTACCTCCGTGTAGGTATAGGGGAATAATATGCAACGTTTGGGGAATAAACCTGTAAACCTGTGGATCATTTATACAGTAAGTATTTGTTAATAAAGAATAACAATTTGGTCCCTCTGTAAATTCTC
>NW_015526734.1:0-885 GCF_001515645.1 Sinocyclocheilus grahami
CGCCTGCTTCTACATCACTGCCTCTTTAGCCCCGCCCACTGATACGCGCATGTAGTAGGATGAGAGACGCAAACACAGGATTACTCCATCAGCAGAAACATACAGATGGCATTACAAGACCACAAGACACTGTGTAGAGTAAGTTGTGAAAAACAGTCTTTGAATTGCTTTTCTTGTGATCCTAACATATCTAGGTCGCGAATCCGTTTCTCTTTCAGGTCAGAGGCGGCACGAATGCTTTTCTGTCAGAAATAGAGCAGGGCATCAGTTTACTGTCGGGGATTTTGTGTGTCAAATCCAGTGTAGACAGCATCAGTGATTATAATGGGTTCTGTTGTCTAGAGTCGCGTCTGGTGTACAGTAAACACGGGGTAAAATGAGCAAAGATCTCCAGATCGCATCAGTGAAACACTGTTTGTTTGCTTTACTTTGCTACGGATTCATTTTTATTTATTTTAGTCAGTGCTGAGTTTGACTAAAGTGGATCCGACAGTAATGTCTCAACACATACATGTGAATAAACGTGTTTTTACCACTATTGCATTGTCTGTTCCAGACTGTTTTTAACTTTAATGACCCATGTTGTTTTCAGAGTATGTCACAATTACCTTTTGTTCCGTATTAGAAACAGGTTTCTTTAGTTTTGCGTCATAAATCAGTGTAATGAGCTGATTTTGTAAAGTAACTGGAAAAATTAGGTTGATAGATACAAATAGTTCAATCAAATTCTAACGGGCTGTTTTTGGCCAATATTCAATATTCATGTATATACTGTGTATTTTTAGTTCCTGTTAAAGTACTGGCATTGTGTGATTTCAGAATAGGCCTAACTGAGTTTTGTGATCTCCTGCGCCACCCTGCAGGTAACACACACACACACACACA
>NW_015526735.1:0-884 GCF_001515645.1 Sinocyclocheilus grahami
AAAAAATTACCTTCTAACACTAGCATTCTCTATTCTTTTTCCATTGTCTACTTGTTTTCTTTTTATTTATTATATAAAAAAACCTTATATATTATTGCTCTTTTGTTAGTGTAAGAAATGTTTGTAATTATATTTGGATTTATTTGCGTAGAACCTTTTACTGTAAATATGATTTCTGACTACAGTCTTTAAATGTAGGAATGAAACGGGGGAAAGAATGAATTCCTAGAAAAGCACTGAATTAGCCCGTGTCGCTTCCTCCAAGGTCTGATCTTTATCGGACTAAAGCGTCTTATCAGCAGGAAGTCGGAAGTGATTAGGTATAAAAGATGATTTCAAACTTCTCTCAGCTGTGCGTAGAAATTAAATGATGAAGATGTCCTGCAGATTGCAGGAGCTTTGATTAGTGCGCCATAAAAACGGAACTCACACTGACACCTTTCTCTGCCATGTCGAATCACTTTCATACCACAATTAACTGTCTAAACTAACCACGACAAACAAACATGTCCTTTGCATACAAATGAAGACAATCCCCTGAAGGTTACTGCCAAGCCTGCAGCCTGTGTCTCGTGTGTTTATGTAGTCTCTGTCCTATGATGTTCTATAAAATGTGTTTTGGGTTTTTTTTCTTCTTGCGTTTGGCGTGTGTATACTCCATTAGTGATCTCCAGCAGCTCTGACATCAGAAAGCGTTCAGCCCCCTGCTGCAGCGGCGTGAAACGTGAGTGCTGGACGCGCGCCAACCTCACCTCTACACCCACCACAGCCACTGTTACTATGGCAGCTCTGCGCATACAAATGCAGGACATCTCCATCCATTCATCCGCTCCTCGAGCTGCTCATACCGACTCCGTGTGTTCACGGTGTCTTCCTCTGCTTTC
>NW_015526736.1:0-884 GCF_001515645.1 Sinocyclocheilus grahami
ACCACTTCTCAACTTTGGCCCTCGAGCTCCAACCCTAATGAATCCCACCTGAACAAGATAATCAAGGTCTTCAGGATTACTAGAAATTTACAGGCTGGTGAGTTTAACCAGATTGGAGCTAAGCTCTGCAGGAAAGTGGCCCTCGAGGGAGAAACCCTGTTCTAGTATACATATACCACTCAACATAACATTTAGGCTATAGACTGTACATATCTAGACTTTATATGAAGGCTTAGAAAGTATCTAAGGCACCTAACACATCGTGTCCTGTGACACAGAAGGCAGGTTTTCTGAAAACATACCTCCAAGCAGTCTTCTGATTTCAGGTTTGGAAGTGAGTTGAACGGCTAACTCTTCTTTCGCTGTTAGAATGTCTTTGTCGGCTCCGGCATTCAACAGATAGGCCACTACGTGTCTGTGGTTTCTTTTACAGGCCCAATGCAAACACGTCCTGGATGAACAAGGGACATCAGAACTTCTTAAACATGGTATGCACCGTGCACTGCATCAGACAAATGAGTTTGAATGCATACAGGCATTACTAAAACAAAGCAGTCAAGGCTTGGCATGAGTGTCAGAACAAATCTCAATCACCTCAATTCAGTTGCTCAACACATATCCGCAGTGAGAAAACGCAGAGCCTAAAGACAGGCTGTCTGATTAAGCATGTCAGGAATGCTGCCAGGCTAGATGAAAGGTAAGGGTTTATCTACAGCACTCATAAACTACTCTGTTTATTTCAGTCCTGCTCTGCACATTACAAACGGCTTTCTGCATTACATCATGACCCTGGGCTGATGCATTTTAAACCCTATTAAGGCCACATTTAAACCTGAGTTATGTAACACTATACATTAAACATTTAAGCAACATACACTTTATAC
>NW_015526737.1:0-884 GCF_001515645.1 Sinocyclocheilus grahami
AATAGTACATGTACGTAATTATGCAATGACATAACACATACACAATTATATTATTAAAGCACCCAATAATGATGTGAAACGTATGTTTTAGACATCTGGAAATAAAGTGTGGTGAGGTAATAATATGTGTATGTCTGTGTGTATGCCAGTACTGCCAAATATTTTTTTTTGGCCAAATATTAATTATTTCCTTTAATAGCTGAAATTCACCAATCAAAGTAGGAGCTGTTGGAAACAAGAACTGTCCACAAAATGTTTTGAACCAAGTTCCTACACTTTCAAACTACTTGCATAGCTGTAGATATCTGAACATTTTACATTCTTGAAATAAAATTTGTATTTGTTTAGCGACAATATTTGCTTCTGTAGAAGTCTCCAATCAGAATGATTTCAGATTGTTTTGAAATAAAAAATAGTTTCATTTTTTAATTTCTAGTGTAGAACTACACTACCCATAATCCTGAAGAGAGATCCGCCAATCAGAGAAGTCACTGTTACCATGGAAAATATATCACTCTTAAACGACTTGCATAGTTGGAAATCTGAATATATTTACATTTTATGAAATAACATTTGAGTTTGTGGCATTTAATCAATGTTTGTGAGCTTTGAGGCTAACCTCTATATGCTGGTATATTGACACCAAAATTAGCTTTTAGCAGAAATATGCATTTAAAATTGCAGTCTGTCTCTCCTCTGAAAAAATAAAAAACAAAATTAAAATATTATTATCCATCTTTGCAATATAATGTATTGTTTTATATTCATAATCAATATCATAAAATCGGTAGTTTCATCACTTTTTATTCAGTAATTCACATGATTCTGCATAAAGGAAGTTAAAGATGACCTATTATGCCCCTTTTTACAAGATGTAAAATAAG
>NW_015526738.1:0-884 GCF_001515645.1 Sinocyclocheilus grahami
CATCTCTTTGCTGTCGAAGAGAAACAACTGAGAAACTAAAAAGATTACATTTTTGTTTTTCTATCAGTTCTAATTACTTTTTGGAATTTGACGAGACATATTTGACTTCATAATAAGCTCTTTGACTATTGAATGCAGATTCGGTGTCAAGACAAACTTGAGCCTCATTTGAGACCGGTTATGAAACTCTAGAGGAGACCATTGTTAGCAAACAGAAGAGGACAACACCGGTAAGTACAGTTCAACAGCGTTTATTAAATGAGGCTTCAGAAGAGGAGAAAGTGATGATCACAGGTATGGATATTCTTGGAGAGGTCAGAGCATAGACTTAATAATAATCTTAAATCACACTGGTGTCTTTGCAGGTGGTGATGGACCTGGAGAGCGGAGCAGATGACTAAAGATGAATAGGTAAGTAGATCAGGTAAGGAGCCAGGGAGGTTGAGGCACACGTGTGAACAACAAGACCAGACACTGAGGAAGGGTTGTGATGGTGGCTTTATACTGGACTTGATTGGTGTTGACAGGTGGAGTGCATCAGTATTCGGGTGATTGTGAACGAGTGGGAGGAGCTGAAGAATCTGGTGTCGCTGTTGACTCCGTGACAGTACTCCCTCCTTCACGGGTGGCTCCAGAAGCCCGCAAGATGAGGCGATGAGGACGGTCATGGCCCCGGGGTGCTGGATGATCAGTGTGGAACTGTCAATAACTCAGGATCGAGGATGTCATCATGTGCTACCCATGATCTCTCCTTGTGGCTGAATCCCTCCCAGTCGACCAGATATTCCAAGCGGATGCCTCGTCACCGGGAGTCCAGGATGGTGTTGACTCTGTAGATATTTTGTTCCTCAGCGATCTCTGGAGGAGGAGGAGGCACATCAGGC
>NW_015526739.1:0-884 GCF_001515645.1 Sinocyclocheilus grahami
AAAAAAAATATTTTATTGTTTTTATTTTATTTTTAATGTTTGTCAGTAATAAAATAAAATAATAATATTATTTTTAGTTAATATTATTTAATTGTTATTTTAGTTATCAATATTATTATCAGTTATTCATTTTTAGTAGTATTTTATTTTATTTTATTTTTATTTGAACCATTTTATTACTTACGGATTTTATTTTATATTCCTTTTTGTTTTTAATTGTTATGTCCCTATTTCATGTTATGTTTTTATTTTATCTTTTATTTTATATTATTTAAGATTCTTTCATGAAATGTCATGTCAGTTGTGAAGACTCTGGTGTAATAAAAGTGGCCGTCTTTGATATTTCTTTTAGTGACTGTCACTATAGTTACAGCTGTTATTAACAGCCTTTGCAAGATGTGCTTGATTTCGCTATTCCTTCATACAAATGCTGTTTGACCCGCTCTTGCAAGCTGTCGAATGAACAGGACAATTGGAGAGTCACACCTGTTGGTAAATATGTTTGTCAATCCCAAACACTGACTGCGTGAATGCAGTCTTTCTCTGTCAGTCTCAAAAATAACTGGAACTATCCCTAGCCAGATGTATAAAAGCAAGAAAATGAGACAGACAGGAAGGATACGAAGAAAGACTATCAGTACCATCCCGCTCCCTTCTACCGTGTCTTCCTCGTGATCTCTCAGCAAGCCGCCACCAGGTGTTACATAACTCTCGCTCTCTCTCTGTGTTAATCTATCTCGCTCGCTCGCTCTCGCTCTCTCCCCCCATCCTCTGTCTTTTTCACACGTTCAGTCTCTCTCCCACTGGGAAACAGATTTTCAAGGCAGCCGTCTGCTCTCTACCTTCAGCACTCGCCGTCTCACCCTCTGCCTCCCCGAGGTTTC
>NW_015526740.1:0-884 GCF_001515645.1 Sinocyclocheilus grahami
TCTACGTGACCCGTCCTATTTTTAGATCCCTGTGTTGAGTTTGCAAACCCTGCAGAGCGTCCCGATCAAGAAGACGCTCTGAGATGTGAAACATTCGCTCAGTCATGTGCGGCACGTTTCTGTTGTGCTGTATTTATATCAGCTGCTCAGAATAGACAGCGTTTGTTCACTCTGTGTTGTGTAGAAACGCACTGCAGATCTTCATGGATGTTAAATCACACACGTCTCTCGCTCAGGCATGCCGTGTGTATTTTCTACCTGGTTCTGCGAGCTCTGGACACAGTGGAGGACGACATGAGCATCCCGCTGGAGAAGAAGGTCCCGTTACTGCAGGACTTCCACACGTTCCTCTATCAGCCCCAATGGAGCTTCGCCGAGAGCAGAGAGAAAGACCGGCAGGTGCTGGAGGATTTCCCCACGGTCAGTCAACACGATGCATCACAACATCAAAATCTAAATCTCAGGAAGTGTCTTTTGCAAAAAGAGAGTGAAACCTGTTTTAGGAGCATTTTTAGGAGTTTTTGCATGCTTTTTGGCATTATGTTGATGATAATTAATAGCATTTTATCCCCAAATTCTTATTGCTGTAATGAAGCAAGTATAACTCTCATTATTCTCAGCGCTGATTCTTATTACTGTAATGAAATTTTATATATATAATATTTTACATTTTTTATTACAGTAATAAGAAATAGATGTATGTGTATTTTCATTTTGGTGCATCCCTAATGATTAATAATGAAAATTATACATTTTTCATTATTAATCATTAGGGATGCACCAAAATGAAAATTCTGGGCCGAAACCAAAAAATTCTGAATGCACTTGGCCGAAAACCCAAACCGAAAATGCTTTGTAATAATTATTTATTATTTTATTAAATA
>NW_015526741.1:0-884 GCF_001515645.1 Sinocyclocheilus grahami
ATAAGTGTAAAAAAACAAAACAAACAAAAACAATCATATGTTCTCGTGAACTTTTTCATAATGCATGAGAACTTCATTTGAAAGGTTTACGGTTTTAACCTGATTTTGTTTTTCATAAAATGATTTTTTGTGTGTGTGTGAATAGTATTGAATCTAATTCGGAGAATCTAAAGTAGTCCTGTAGCTTAAATAGTAGCGCAAACAACGACAAGGTCATGGGTTCGAATCTCAGTTAATGCATGAACTGATTAAATGTATACTTGTATACAAAAAAATGCAGCGCTCATGCAACAAGATACAGAGATGTCCATCTAGCACAGACAGACAATAAAAAAAAAAAACACACAGCACGTCCTGTGCGAACATCCTCTAACAGTTCAAAGTAAAGTTTGGGGTGTTTTCATGATCAGTTAGTGAGTGCAATTCGTTCTAAGATTGTCATGGGCCTTCGGATGGAACAGTGAAAACAGATTCATTTCCAAACGTGGATGAGTGAATTTCTTTCTCATGCACAGTAGCACCAGTGCAAGCGTATTGCCTGTATTTAACACTTAACGCACATGTAAACAAACACAGACGTGCACGAGACTCGCAGTTATCTGCCGTTAGTGATGGTGTTCATTGCTTTAGCGCAGTCCCTGCAGTGAGTGAATGTGCACCATCAGGCTGCAACCGCATCGTCAGTGCGTTTATCGTTATTTTTAGGGATGCACCTATATGAAATTTCTTAGCTCATACAATAGCCGATTATTCAGAATATCTGCAGATATCAATAATGATTATTCAGAATGATATCTGCCAATACCAATTATTCAGAATGATATCTGCCGATACGATAACCGATTATTCAGAATGATATCTGCCGATACCAATACTGATAGCTG
>NW_015526742.1:0-884 GCF_001515645.1 Sinocyclocheilus grahami
AAAAAAAATATTCTACAAATCAAAGAAATGAAATTTCAGTGTGGTTAGTGTTACAGACACATTATAGCTGTTTTTGCTAGTTGATGTTACTGATATCCATTTCTTGTGAAGGTTTTGATTGAAGGGTGTGCGGTTTTTACAGTGGCACAGTGACGTGATTGTCTCAGTCTTTCCACTTTTTTTCCCCCTGCAGTTGTCTGAAAGTAATATTGTGCCATTGATTTTGATTAACACCTGCGCTGGTAGAGATGGAAGTGTGTTTTCAGCAAACTGCTGTGTCATGTTGAGCTGCTGAGATGCCGGGCTCTTTAATGGTACACTAGGAAACGCTCTGAAATCTGTTTTTAATTTGCCTCATAAACAGTCACAGGACATTGCCTCATGTTTAATACCGCATACCTCCACAAGTATGTAACGGTCCACCATCTCCTGCCTCTTTTGGATTGGGATGTATGTTTTCTTCTTGGACTCTGGGCTCATTTTAGCTGTCTCTTTAACATAAACCTGTGTAGTTCGGTCTCGCATTGTTTTGATTGTCGTCCGTCTTGACAACAGCTGTAGAAAAAAAGCAAAACCTTTAACTGTTACTTTCATTTGAGCTGTTTTTGTTCAAACTCTTAATAGAATTATCGTTTCAGATACGCTGCATAACAAAACCAAGATTTTCTTAGATAAGATTTGAATGTTAGCCCTGCTCCGAAACCAAGTGAGCTGCCTCGACCGTAATTCACTAATGTTTGGGCCGTAGGATATGTTTGTTTTCAATATTCTGAAGAGAAGGAAAATAATAACCGTAAAGGGAACAAGTTGTGAAGAAGGCCAATTGGCTTTCGGGGAGCCAGGTTACTCTGTGTGTGTGTGTGTGTGTGTGTGTGTGTGTGTGT
>NW_015526743.1:0-884 GCF_001515645.1 Sinocyclocheilus grahami
CGAAGTCAAATTCTCCAGTTCCGTTATGCGATCGCTATGATCCGATGAAGATCGCTCCAGTTCTGATGGTATTAGTGTTGGATTCGACCATCTGTTGTAAAGGTTCCAACCAGCCTTTAACGTCTGACCGCACTGTGGCAATCTCCGAGCGTAAGTCATTAGATAATGAGTCTATTTTCTGACAAATCTCGTTCTTGACAAGAGTCAGTATCATCTGAAGACAAGTTATATTCCCGGATAAGTTATCCACGGCACACTCATTCGTCGAGTTCCCATTAGCGTCGCCTGAAGAGGCAGAGACTTTGTTGCAGCCTCCCTTACCCCCGTCGGCTTTGGAGCAAGATGTTGCCATGTTTACCACATATTATAAATGCAAGTGTAGTCTTAGAGCACTTAAGCTAGTTTTAAAACGTTTTACGAAAAAAAGAAAAAAAAACCGTTGTACAGTTGAATAAGTGAATAAATCTGCTGCCTTCTCTGGGAGCGATCGAAAACACGTCCTACTTGCTTTATGCGCAACAACGACCCCGACTTTTATTTCTTATACACATTGCATACACAAAGCCTCTCATATGCAAATTGTTTTGAGACTGAAATTGAGACTGATTTCCATTTGGCCTTTGCATGCAATGGGCCCTTTGCATGCAGGGGAAGTCGTGGCCTAATGGTTAGAAAGTTGGACTCGCAACCCAAAGGTTACGAGTTCGAGTCTCTGGTCCGGCAGGAATTGTGGGTGGGGGGAGTGAATAACCAGCGCTGTCTTCCACCTTCAATAGGCGTTTCCAGCGCGAAACGACCGCTGCTGACGCAGCTGACTGACATCTCGTCCTTATGTTGCTTTGCGTAAAATAATATAATTTACACCACATTAAAGACTTTATAAA
>NW_015526744.1:0-883 GCF_001515645.1 Sinocyclocheilus grahami
AGCTTTGCATCACAGAAATAAATTACATTTTAAAATGTATTCAAACAGAAACATGTTTTTTTTAACTGCAATAACATATTACACTTTTTTTTACAGTTAATCAAATAAATGCAGCATCGGTAAGTATATGTATAAGAGATTTCTTTAAAAATCGTAATTATTCCAAATGATGGACATGTAGTGAATATAAAACCAATGTTACGTTCAGTTGGCGTTCCATTGTTTGGGCATTTTCACACTTTTGGTGTGTTCGTTTGACCTCAGAGTTCAGTTCATTTGGTTGGGATTAAAGTGTTTTTCTGAACTGAATCTCAGACCGACTTTGTAAGGGATCTCTGGTGCATTTCACTGGTCCACACACTAAACACATTAAAAAATAGTCTGGGATGCAGTTCATGTAAACCAAAGCAATGCTTCCAAACTCACAGAAAGCTGCAAGCTTATTTTCCATGTCTCAAGTATTCATGCAATGAATGCACTTCCCATAAACAACTGAAGTGAACTGCTACTGGCAATGTGCAATTTGCATGTTTACAGTCATACTATAGTATAAAGGAAGTTATGTAACAAAGATAAATTCAGCATGGTAAGTATTTATCTGAAAATGAGCTGAAGCCACAAATAGTGCGTTAATATATAGAAGAAATTAGTATACACTCATATTTGACACTGCAAATGAAAATAGCTTAAATATGAGGAAAACCCCATTGGAATTTAAATAATAATATGAATATAAACTTATTTTGGCTCAAATCTGGTGGGTTTTTCATTGCTAATGATATATCACAACAAAATGACAGCTAATTAGATGCTCAAAAAACAACACTGAAATTAAATAATTATTTTAAACTAGTCATTCTTGACTGGTGGTTGAGACCCTAAA
>NW_015526745.1:0-883 GCF_001515645.1 Sinocyclocheilus grahami
CCACATGAGATTGAGTTTGAGATACAATGAAGAAAACAACAATGACGAATATAAGGTGAGGACAGAAACCGGGAGAGAGAAAGAGTGGAATCAAGGACACGGTTCTGCCATATAATGGAAAGCATGTGAAGTAGACGTATCATGGCACGTGTTAAATTTTTCTTCAAGTTTTCACCATGTTTTCATCTTTAGTTGTAGCCTTGATGAAGATGTCCTCTATCAAGTCATTATTTCATCATGTCATTCTGCCTACGCTCAAGACAGCCCCATCCAAGGAGGTCTGTGTATAAGACTTGGAGAAACTTTCCCATTCATCTCAATGGCAGTTTCTTGGCTGGCGCAGATCCCTGGAGGAATGTGATCTGGAGGTCTTTGCTTCATTGGCCCTGGAAAACATGCTTTCGGAGCCCCAAGGAAGCCACTGCCCCTCACTGACATACCAGAAGAGGGTCTGCACACTGGGACATGCCAATATTTTGAAATGTGTGCTTCTAGAGGATGTTTTTACCCAAACCAACTTCCGTTGTATTGATGGTATACCGTTTATCAGTTCATGCATTCCTTGGGAATCAAACTCATGACCTTGAAGTTGCTAGCACCATGCTCTACTGTTTGAGCTACAGGAATACAAAACAGGTCCTAAAATATGCTGGCTACTTTTTAGGACTTACTGTGTGACTGCTTTGTGGCCATGCAAAAAAAAATGTTTAAAATGTAATTTGAACCAGAATATTATATTTGAACTTGAAATGTGTTAGAAATTACATTTTAAACATTTTTGTTTTGGCATTTCCACAACAGAATATTATCAACAGTGCATACTTTGAGATGTGGTGGAAATGAAATTCCACGACTTTCATTGAGAGAAAAAAAGACAAAAAAA
>NW_015526746.1:0-883 GCF_001515645.1 Sinocyclocheilus grahami
TGTCCAGGGTCACAAATATATTAATGGTTCCAAACTTTTGACTGGTGTAGTTTCCTGGAAGGAAAAAAAAAACTATTTTTATTTTATTTTATTTCATTTCATTTTCCCTGAAATCAGCCGTCTGTATATTTTGCCTCTGATATTTTATTATAATGGCAGCTGACATTGAAGCTCGCACGTATAAAGACAAGCAGACCCCGCTGCACTTTGCTGCTAAGAATGACGCTGTCGGGGCAGTGAGGATATTACTGCAGAATGGGGCGGACATCGCTGTACAAGACTATAAAGAGAGAACCTCTACAGCTGGCTCCTAACTTAACTCTATATATAGATAACTCTATAAAGTCAGGCCTGATCTGTGCATGTCCTCCAGCTCTAACAGTGGACAAACCTTGACTGCTGTCTAAGACATGTTTTGACTTCTGTGTGTTACAGATCGGAGTGAGACAGCGCTTTTGCCGCTGGGGTTTGGAGCAGATGCTGGGGTGCAGGACTCTGATGGACAGCTCTGCATTGCTGCCATGATTGCTAAAATGACCCCTGTGGTGAGGAATCAAGGATTGTAATTGATTCAGAACAAGTTAATCAGCAGCATTTATGGCATTACATGTATTCACTTAGCAGATGCTTCCAACATGACTTTAAAATACTAGCAAAACCCATTAATCCAAGACAGACACAATACAAGTATTGCTACTTTATTTAAAAAAAAAAATCTAAATGAACAAGTGAGTGGCTAACCACACACTGATCCACGCATCGTGCAAAAGATGCATGTGAGTTAAAAACAGATGGACACGAGCAAGCAGACATTTCAGCCTTCTGCTTGCTCGTGTCCATCTGTTTTTAACTCACATGCACTTTTTGCACGATGCAATTTATA
>NW_015526747.1:0-883 GCF_001515645.1 Sinocyclocheilus grahami
AATCGGTTTTGGGTCTCAGCCAAATTGAATTTATATACGCAATCATCCATTAATCAATGCAACTCAAGTCATATTAGCATTGCTGGTGGGGTGCCAGTCATTGATGATACAGAACAAAAGGGCTGCTTTTAGAAATCATTATATCACTCTAAAATGAGAAATACAGTCACTCATAAAAACAATGGGTGAGGTCATGAGGGCATGTTAAGAGGATGTTTCGCATCTTAATCAAATTTATACAGAAACCTTGAGAAGTTGTTTTTGTGGGCTAAAATAACCATCTGATCACCTTCTGAAATGTGCAGCATTGTATTGTATTTCTTTTTCAAAGAGATTGTAGAAAATTCTGCTGTGTTCTGATTGGTTGACTGAGTCCTGATAAGAATACCTGTGGCCTCTTACTAAGCCTCAATCTCAACAAATAACTTGTACTGACTAGAATTGAAAGCCATTATTTAATTATGACAGACACAGCAATGCATCATGTTCTGTAAGATCATCATGTTTGTAGTGTGTTCCAGGGTATTAAAACGTACAATATTCAAACCTAGTGTAGTAATAACTAATAATTCAGTCAGGACCAACAATATATAAATATTAGCTGCCTGTAATGACCCCCCGGAACCAACAGCATGACATAAATATAAAGAAAGTAGGACTGCTTGGGAAGCTTGTCTTGTTGCAGTGATCTGAAACAAAAGAAAAGAAAAACAATAAACAGCCAAGGTGCAGGACATAATAAATGGAAAAGTATACTGATTAGGAGGGTGGGAGGAAGGGTTGAATGCGAGCTTGACTAAGCTGGAGGTGAGTGATAGCGCCACTTATATATACACGTAATCGAGATTGGAGAGTCGCTGGGATTGGAGGGATCTGAACAGCT
>NW_015526748.1:0-883 GCF_001515645.1 Sinocyclocheilus grahami
GTCCTCACAGACATGTTCTGTGTGCGTGGCGGGCGCACTTACTTTAGCTGAGATCCATCATCATAACACAGGTAGGCAGCTTAATAATGCTGCTGTTGGCTTGCTGAGAACACTGAGCCATTTATTTAATCGAACACAGTCATCAGACGCTGTCATTAGAGCAAACCAGGCACAGAAAAGAAAGAATAATAATAGATCAGTGCTGCGTGGATGATTTTCATGCAGTGCAAATATTATTCTCGGCATGCTTTAGAAAAAAATGCAAGAACGGACTCCATTATCTCAGATCACTGTATCTTACTTCCCATAGTGCGGCTAAAGACAGATTTTATTTTTCATAAGATTTATAATTTGAATATGTTTTTGAAAAGCCTTTAAGGATATTTTTAAGGTGCAAATTTTCTCCATGTATTTAGTGAACAGTCTGAATACATTTAAATATATAAATTAAATGTATATATATTAAAGTCATATTTTAATGTGTATATTATAGTGTGTGTGTGTGTACACAGTCATTCATATATAGTGAAGAGTATAAATCATTAATTAATTAACTGTTTTAAATATTTTTTTATTAATTTAATTATAATTAATTGATTATAATTATAAATGAATATAGATAAAATAAATACAAATTGTAAATTAATTAATATAAATATAATTATAAATGAGCATATAGATTATATTTATAAAAATATATATATAATATTATATAATTAATGAATGTAATTATAAATAATTTGTTTAAATTAAAGTATGACATGTATTTATTTATCTATACAATGTTTTTATATGTAGGTCAGTTTATTTAAAGGCATATTGTATATTTTATGGTTTTATTATATGATTTATAGGTGTATTTATATGTTTTAAAATAAAAAAA
>NW_015526749.1:0-883 GCF_001515645.1 Sinocyclocheilus grahami
AGGTTGAAAGCTGACCTGATGAGCTGACATGCTTTAGGAACACCTGCTCAGTGCATGTCTGTGTGCTGTACATGAACACATGTCTGAGGCCTTGACAACAGCTTACCAGAGCAGCAGCTGTACTGTCCATATTTTAACATGAGCAGTACAGGAGTTCAGGTGAAATAGACTGTATTGTCCTAATGTTAAATATGGTGTACTTTCATGCATTCCTACATGGCATATCCAGTTATATTTAACCAACACTTTCTTCCAGGGCAAAATAACTTATGTTTTTCACAGGCTACTATAATGCTCAAAACTGAAATCGTTCTTGAACTTGGCCCTTTTTCAGCTGTATACAATTTATGTGCAGCATTACTCAGAAATAGCATCATTAAACCTCAATCCAGGCTTTCTAAACTGTAATAGCCAGAGGGAATTCAGGACCATGGACAGCAGCAGCACACTAGGTGATTTCTGTCACCTTTGAGCAAGACAGTGAGAACACATAGACCAGAAGAACATACAGCAGAAATATATGCGCCGACTGATGCCACTGAATGCTGACAATAGCAGGAACATTTTTGGTGGATAAACACCTATTCTCTCAACTTATATATACACAGCATTAGCATATTTTCTGAGGGCTTACATTGAAGCATTATGAATACCAGTTGTTGCTGTAGTGCAATAACTCTGAACTTAGAAAAAGCCCCATAAGAGCAGGTAGAGAAATTAATTTAAAAGTTAAGATATTATTAATATTTAACAAATGGACCGCCACACTCTGCATTCCATCAGCAAACAATTACAATTGTTACAATGTATACATTTTTGTAAAAATAAAATAAAATAAAAAAGGAAGGAAGGACGGAAATTGCGATTTTACTTAAAAAAAAAA
>NW_015526750.1:0-883 GCF_001515645.1 Sinocyclocheilus grahami
ACCGTGACATCTGTGTACCATTCCACCCCTAATATATATATATATATATATATACAGTATATAGGCTAACTGAGACTTGTCATAGCACTTGCATACTATTACTCTTTTGTTGGTTTTGATTGCTTCAATTGTAAATTTATTTTTTTTAATTTAAGTAATTGCTAAATTACTAAATGTAAATGTAAATGAGTGATGGCACAAACTGCAAAATGTGTGCTTTTACTCTTCTACATTTCATCGTCTTCTACTTTTAGAATTTGCAATTCTATTTGACACTGAATGGGCAAAAAATGTAATCGACTTATGTTTACAGAGGGATACGAGTTTTATAAAGGGATCAAAATATCATTGGAGGTTGCCACTTTTCACTAGGGCTAGTTAGCAACCATCCAGAACACTCCAGTAACCATTAACCACATATTAGCAACTGCATATAAACATATAAAAAACTACAACCAATATTTTTACAAGGAATCATAATTACAATTATTCTTATTCAGATAATTTTTTAAAACTCAGAATAACAATATGCAGGATTTAAATTTTTTTTTTAATGCTCAATAATAAATAAATAATAATTTATAAAATAAAATGTAAAAAATAATAAAATATTCAATCTGAATGCACAAACAAATAAGTTTAAAATATAAACGTATAAAAATACAACTTATAAAATAAAGTTTATTATTATCAGTAGTAGTTGAATTTTTGCCACCATATTTATAAAATATTGGGGTTATGAATGATTAGCAGCATTTATCAGAAGATCTCATATTGAAAAACGAATACTATTTAAAAGTTAGGAGACATGTTGGGGATTTTTTTATGTTTTTAAAATAAGTCTCTTATGCTCACCAATGCTGCATTTATTTGATAAAAATAC
>NW_015526751.1:0-483 GCF_001515645.1 Sinocyclocheilus grahami
TCTCTCTCTCTCTCTCTCTCTCTCTCACTAGTGTGCAGTCTCAGATTTGAACTGTGTGGACTCCTGTACATCACTATCCTGAGGCTTTGCACCTGTTTGTTTATATCAAAGCACCTCTTCAAAAACAAGACGGGTGTTTTAGATGCACAACCATGCATTTTCAGCCTTGTGTCTAGAGTCGTATGGATATTTAGTACTACAGCACACGCCTGTGTAATGTTGCTTAATTATCTGAAGAACTTCTAGACTGCCTTTACAAATTAAAGGTACTTGATTTTTTTAACTCAACTGCACATTGTTGCCTCAAGATAACAAACCTATTTTCTTTACTTAAAAAAAGAAAGAAAAAAGAATGGCAATAAAATTAATCATGAAGGGCTTTTTGGTTAAATTTTTATGTCTTGTAAAGCTGCCATCAGAAAAGCATTTTTCAGAAATATGATGGAGCCACTACAGATGTATTTGTATTATCCATTATTAAAT
>NW_015526751.1:19526-20409 GCF_001515645.1 Sinocyclocheilus grahami
GAGATTCACTCATTCATAGCATCACAACTGAACACATTTACTATTTGCATTTATATTAATTAATTTTCTGGATGCTTTTATCCAAGGAACAGTACAAACACAGGCAATTAATCAAATATTTAATCGAAAGCGAAAATGTAATCACATCTTCTGTCATCGTCTGATGTGGCTGTGCTAATGAAACCGCTACAGCGCATTATCAAGTGTGCTGAAAAAGTAATTGGCTGCAAGCTTCCATCCTTTGCTAAGATCTACTCATCTAAGACAGTGAACCAGGCCACAAAGACTAACATGACCAACAGACACTCTGCATACACAATATATCTCTTCTATTCTACATAAACTCTGAATATTGTATTATAATATGTACATTGTAATGGTGTCTATGGTGGCAGATACAATGTGGAGCAGATTTTTAATGTGACCAAGGATATTCAGTATTGGCGAATAAAAGAAAGTCTGATTCTGATCAGAGTTAAGTAAAGTTTAACAATGTCAAGAAATGCAGTATAACACTGTTTAACACTGATCAGAAGAGAACATTTTTCTTTTGTATTTGTGTGAATATGATACTGGCACCATTAATCAAGTTGAGAAAGAGAACAAGAACAGCGTTTTTAAGACATATCAGGCAAGTACTAAAGTAATTACTGCATTAAGTGTGCATGTGTGTATGAGACAGACTGGGTTTTTGTTTTGTGTTTGTGCATTTCTGTTCAGTTTTGGGATGTGGTAGAATATTTGTGCAATAATTGCTGTATTTGAGGTGTGTGGATTGGTGTGAATCTGAGTATGTTCTTACACTAATTAACTGCTAAAACCATGAATCCTAATTTCACACTCCAGTCAACCATCTTTCTCTCTCTCTCTCTCTCTCTCTCTC
>NW_015526752.1:0-883 GCF_001515645.1 Sinocyclocheilus grahami
AGCACATTTATCTCCGCTAATACCCTCAAACTACAGAGACAAAGACCTCGCATGTGACCTCACCCCGACACCTGATTCAGACACCATTACTTACTTTCACTTTAATGATCTTGCTCTTGAAGTTGTTGAGGACGACGATTAAATCATCAGCTTCAGCTGGAGAGTCTGTGCCATCGTGACTGCGAAAGGTGAATTAAAATAGTGAAGCAACCAATCAAGTGAAGAGACAGAAGGACATTAAGAGAGACAGACATCTGACATATTATAATAAGGTACCTGTAGATTTTGTAGATATCATCCGACCTGCCTTTCCGCAGTCTGAGAATCCAAGCTCCTGGGTTTGCTTTTAGTTGGAAATAGCCCTGTTAAAGATGGATCACAATAAGCGACAATGACCTCTAAGGCAATTATTTCCCAGATGAATCTGTGACGTCCACTCACCAGGTTGGCCATGACGATGGTGTCGACTATGACAGGGTCGGAGGCAGAGCCCAGAGTGAACTGCAGCCCACGGGGCGGCTGACCTGTCGTAACGTCAAAACAATGACCCTCCAGTAATAAATATTCCAACTCGTACTCAGCGGTCACGACACTGTCAACCTGCAAATAAGAGGCTATGACTTGAATACTAATGATCACAACAATGAATACCTGCACATGGCTTAATAAAATGTGTAAAATAACACAAATAAAAATATTGGTTGTCTGGTCTGTTTTACAATAACTGGGCTTTAAAGAAAACTACTAATGCAAAGTATAGATAGCTTGATATGCATGCAGTAAAAATATATTTAAAACTGTAATATAGTAAAATAACATTGCAATTTAAAACAACTGTTTTCTATTTTAATATATTTTATAATGTAATTTATTCCTGTAATGG
>NW_015526753.1:0-883 GCF_001515645.1 Sinocyclocheilus grahami
TAAACATACCAAATGATGCCCAACGCACACGTATAAATACACTGTATTGATATGACAATTGTAAAAATCGTCTCCCTAAGCTGTGACATCAACACAAAATAACAAACCCTGTACACGGACGCTTCATACAGCACCTCCGCGGCCAGCCCTTCACGGCGAGGCATGGCAGACTGTACAATGAGAGGCGATGATACTTAAGCTATGACGAGGTGAAGCGCTGTGGGTTTGTCTCGGGTTTCTTTGTTTCATCTGTGGTTTTTTTAGGTGGTCTTGACCAGGTCGTACACGTGGATGTGGAAATCGTCATCGTATTTGATGTAGTAGACGGACGGCTTGGCTGGAACTTGGTAGATGACGAGGCCTGTTCTCTTCACCCCTTTATCCGTCACATATTCCACCTGCTTACCCACAAGGCTCTCTGTTTCCTCACCGGGCTTCCTGTCTGCAGGCAGCAGGTGTTTATTCTCTGTGGAAACAAAGCGGTGGAATGACTTTACTTCACAATAACGTGACTGATTTAAAACGACTTATTCTATAAATTGAAAATAATAAATGTAATATTAAACATTATAATATTTTAAATCAAAACAAACATGCATTTTATTCATTCAAATTAAAGGGAAAGTTGACCCAAAAATGAAAATTACCCCATGATTTCCTCGCCCTCCCGCCATCCTAGGTGTATATGACTTTCTTCTTTCAGTTTACGCTATGCCTGCGTCCTACGTTGGAACACCACTGTCTGGAGTGGAGCACTTTTATGATGGATGGATGCAGTTTTTGAGCATTAAAATCTCAACACCCATTCAATGCTATTATAAAGCTTGGAAGAGCCAGGACACCTAGGATGCCTTGAGGGTGAGTAAATCATGGGGTAATTTTC